>NC_051309.1:157456743-157759773 GCF_015220235.1 Choloepus didactylus
GAATACCACTCAGAAGAAGGAATGAACCATCAATGTGTGCAACAACTTGGATGGATAGCAAGGCAATTATGCTGAGTGACAAAAAAAAAGCCAGTCTGAGAAAGTTTTATGTACTGTATGTGTCCATTGATAAAATATTCTTCAAATAAAATTGTAGAGATGGGGAACAGATTAATGGCTGCCAGAATTTAGGGATTGGCAAGGGAGGGAGTTTGATTGCTATACAGGAATAGCCCAAGAGAGCTCTGTGGTGATGGTGATGGAATAATCCAGTATTTTGCATGTAGTGGTGGTTAGATAAAAGTACACAGTTAATAAAATTGCATCAAAATATACACACACACATAAACACAAATGAATACTTATAAAACCATCAATTCTGAATGAGCTCTGTAGTCTGTACCAGTGTCAATTTTCTGGTTTTGATATTGTATTATGTTTAGTGTACCATGGCATTATGGGAGGCTGGGTGAAGGGCTCATAGGAACTTCCTGTACATTTTTTTGAAAGTTATTGTGAATTTCTAGTTATTTTAGAAAAAAATGTTAAATGCACACAGAATAACAATTAACATTTTTCAAAGAATGTATGCAAATAAAAGAATATATGTCAAATGCATTCAAATTGTTGTCTATGATAAGAAAGGAATAGTAGGGAATGAGGAAGAAGAAGGTGCAGATGATGATAATGACAATGATAGGTAGATAGACAGCTAGACAGATAAGGTATATAGATAGATATACATAGATAAAAACAAGGAGCCATACACAGATCAGTGTTCAAAGTAGGCCATTGTCATGTTTTGAATTTGTATGTACCCCAGAAAAAAGTGTTCCTAAATTTAATCCATTCCTGTGGCTGTGAACCCATTGTAAGAAGGACCCTTTGATGAGGTCACTTCACTTAAGGTGTGTGTGGTCTAGCCGAATCAGGATGGGTCTTAATCCTATTACTGTAGTACTGTATAAGCAGAATGAATTCACGAGAGAGAGAAAGCCACAGAGGAGCAGGCAGAAGCTGAAATCAGTGACAACCAGAGGAGAAGGGAGAGGCCAGGAGAGGCCACCATGTGCATTGCCATGTGACAAGATAAGCACCAAGTGTCGCCAGCCCCAGAACGCCACAATCTTGGGGAGTAAGCATCACCTTAATGATACCTTGATTTGGACATTTTCCCTGCCTCAAAGCCATGAGTGAATAAATTCCCATTTTCTAACCCTACCCTTTCCGTGGTATTTGCTTGAGCAGCCTAGGAAACTAAAACAGCCTTATATTGAAGCATACAATGACTCAACTTTCTGCACATCTGGTCAAACCATAAATGAGGGCACAAAACTTTTGGATCACTATGAACTCTGTAATAAAAACTGATTTGCTTACAAAGGGACTGGAAAGAAATGGTAAGAATAGTTATATATGAATGGCAGAATTATAGGTTATTTTTATTTTCTTTCCTATACTTTCCTGAGTTTCCAAGTAATCTACAGGGATCTTATGTGCCCTTTACATCAGAAAAAAAAATTGATTATTTAAATATATTTAAAATTCTAAAGATAATAGATTAGAAATATACATACATATTCTATTCGAAGTAAAAAGTAAATGTATGCTTTGCATTCTCTTCTTTTTTTATATTCTTCCTCTTCTAAGCTCACACATCCCTATAGTTTTAAAGGTGCCTGTATTAGTTTGGGTTCTCTAGGGAAACAGAATCAACAAGAGATATCTAAATAAAAGATTTTATAAGTGTCTCACGCAACTGTGGGGATGCAAGACTCCAAATTCTGTAGGGCAGGTAGCTAACTGGCAACTCCAATGACATGTTCAATGAACTCCTCAAGCAGTGAACTGGCAACTCTGATGAACTCCTCAGGAAATGCTTCACTGGCTAGCCAAAGAAGAAGTGAAGGTCTTCTGTCTGTCTCTCTTAAAAGTCTTCAACTGATTGGATTAAATCCAGCTGATTACATTTTCTCATTGTGGAAGACACACCCTTCGTTGAAGTAATCAGTCACTGCTGCAGCCAATTGACTGATGATTTAATAAACCAGCCTTCTGGTTTATTAACCAGCCACAAATGTCCTTGCAGTAACTGTTAGGCCAGTGTTTGCCTGACCAGATACCTGGGTACCATCACCTGGCCAATTTGACACATGAACCTAACCATCACAGTGCCCAAATGGAAAAATATAATTCTCAATTCAGCTTCTTATCTACATTCCCTTTTCCCAACTGCCTGCTGCATATCTCTGACTAGATGTCCTTCCAGAGTCTTAAACCCAAATTGGAATTAAAGCAGATCTCCTGATTTTTAAATTTTTATTTATTTTATTTTAATTAATTTATTAATTAATTTATTTATTTTTGTAAATGGCATCACCAATCTTCTTGTCTATGTATGCTGGCAGGGAGTACTAATATAACCGCTTTCAATGGCCAATGACAAAAATGCACAGAAAATAAATGTTGAAGTTTTCATATGTGCCTGGAAATGCTTCAGAGATTTGAATTAATACTTTAAGGATGATCAGGCACAGGTCATGTATGGGAAGGTAGAAATGCATGGTGCATTTGAAGGAACTTAAAATCTTTGGTATGGCTAGAAAACCTAGTGCAAGCAGGGATGGCAGATGAGTACAAAGACAGCCCAAAGCAAATCTGAAGTGTCTTACAAATCATATAAAAAATATGAACTTCATTCTATGAGGATGAAGGAGAGAAACTGGATTATTCTATTGGTATTTCAGAAAGACAAGGTCAGTTGTAACGTTGAGGATGATGATTTGAAGGAAGAATTGGTCCAGAGGAACAGTGAGGAGGCTATTGCAATAGTCCCGGCCAGAGATAATGAGAGCTATGAGCTACCATATGCTGTGTTGCTTCACAAAGTGGTTCTGGCAAATTCATGGAATGACATGCCATCTGGCTGAGCTTCTGATGACATAATGAATGACTATGCCACACACACACTCCCAGATCCCTGCTCTGGACAAATTTTTAAAAATACATTCTACCCCACAAATATATATATATAGTGAGGCAGGCAGGCCCATACAAATGCCATTTTCCTTCTGGTGTTGTATGATCCTCCATTTCAAATATGAAACTCACTATGCAAGGATCCTTGAAATTTTTGCAATTAACTCATCTATGAAATATGATGGATTTGAACTCAAATTACTTAAGAGTAGTGATGTGCATGGAATTTCTCTTACTTTAGTGTGCTTTTGCCAAAATAAATATGGTTTCTTTCATGGCCAGTTTCATACCCTGATTCATGAATTGATCTACATGCAAAAGATTTTATTCTAATGCCAGCAGTATTTGTTGTCTTAAAGAAAATCTTCACTTTAGAGTTTTTATATAAGTGATAATTCATTTAAAAATTGAAGTAATCTTTAAGTAAGTTGCCTTGGATCTTATTCAGAGATGACATGTAGTATGAATAGATTATATTTTATTGGCATTCTAGAGAACAAAAAAAATGAAGAAAATGTATTGAAAAGCAGAAGTAAAAGTAAATAAAGGCATTAAAATGCTGAATTGGAGGAACTGACATGGATATCAGCTAGCAAAATTTAAAATATTCATAACTTAAGCAATGAGCAAAAAAGGTGAGGAAAATAAGTAAAAATCAGAAGTTTTCAGCTCCTGGATCCCACAATTAAAGAGAACTAAAATACTCCAGAAAGAAAGCCATCAACTTGGTTTCTTAAAGGAGTTCATGTAAGTTAAACAAAACCCTTGATAATGTATGCTAGTGATTCACATCCTTACTATAATAAATTTCTTAAGTTTTAATATTTTCAAACTGCAATTAAATTCTATTTTCTCTTGTTCTATCCTTAGCAGATGGAAAATACCTGGTTACCAACTTCTGTATTAAGAACTCTGGTCAGCTTCCACAAAATAATTTTACCCTCTTCATGTGTTATTTGTTAAAGTATTTGTATTTGTCAAATTACATTTGTCTCATTAGATTTCTTGAATTCTTATTTGGCAAATAACATATGTATGAGTTTAAAAATTGAAAAATAAAAATATATTTAATACGAGATGGACAAATAAGGCTTTATTATTACCTTAATTTGACAAATGAGAAACCTCAAATACTGACAATGACATTTGACACATATAAAGCACTCATTATAAGCAAAGCATTGTTCTAAATGCTTCACATACATTAACTCCCAACAGCGCTATGAAGAAGATACTATTTTATCCTCATTTTACAGATAAGAAACCTGAGGCATAGAAAGCTTAATCCATTCCTCCTCAAATTCTTTCAGAAAACAGAAAAGGAAGGGACATTTCTCAGCTTATTTTATATTGCCAGTATTATGCGGATACCAAATCCAGAGAAGGACATTACAAATAAAGAAAACTACATACCAATAGATGAAAAAAAAAACCTGACAAAATATTAGCAAATCAATCCAATTACATGAAAAAGATAATACAGCATGATTAAATGTGCTTCATTTCAGGAATGCAAGGTTGGTTTAACACTCAAAATCAAGCAATGAAATTCACCATGTGAAGATAGTAAAGAAGAAAAACATAATTATGTCAATAGATGTGGGAAAGCCATTTGAAAATTTTTAACATTTATTCATGAAAAATATTCTCAGTAAACTAGGAATATAATGGAATTTCCTCAACCCAATAAAGGGCATCCATAAAAAGCCTACAGCTAATAACACATCTGTGGCAGTTTGAATGTATTGTGTCCCCCAAACGCCATTATCTTTGATGTAGTCTTGTGGGGCAGACGTTTTGATGCTGATTAGATTTGCTTGGAATGTGCCCACCCAGCTGTGGGTGATGACTCTGATGAGATATTCCCATGGAGGCATGGCCCCACCCATTCAGGGTGGGCCTTGATCAGTGGAGCCATATAAATGAGCTGACTCTAAGAGAAGGGACTCAGTGCAGCTGTGAGTGATGTTTTGAAGGGGAGCAAGCTTGCTAGTGAGGAACGTCCTGGGAGAAAGCCATTTTGAAACCAGAACTTTGGAGCAGACGCCAGCCACATGCCTTCCCAGCTAACAGAGGTTTCCCGGATGCCATTTGCCATCCTCCAGTGAAGGTACCCGATTACTGATGTGTTACCTTGGACACTTTATGGCCTTAAGAGTGTAATGGTGTAGCCAAATAAACCCCATTTTTATAAAAGCCAATCCATCTCTGGTGTTTTGCATTCCGCAGCATTAGCAAACTAGAACAACATCAAATAGTGAAGACTGAATGCTTTCCCATTAAAATCAGGAAAACATCCAGATGGCCACTTTCACTATTTCTGTTCAACATGTACTGGAGGTATCAACCACTGTAATATGGCAACAAAAGAAATTAAAGTCATACAGATAGATTAGAGAGAAAGAAGTAAAATTCTTTATTTGCGTATTGCATATGGCATGCTTATATACATAGAAAATCTAAGGACTCTAGAAAAAGCTACTAGAACTAATAAGTGAGTTTAGCAACACAGGAGGATACACAGTCAATATACAAAAATCAGTTGTATTTATACATATATTAATATTAAGCAATTGAAAATTGAAATTTTTGAAATACTGTTTACAATAGCACCCCAAAACATGAAACACTTACATCAAAATTTAAGAAAAGGTGTAATACCTCTACACTGAAAACTATAAAACATTGCTGGAAGAAATCAAAGATCTAAATAAATGGAGAGACTTAAGATATTCATGTATTGAAATTGTTAATATTATTAAGTAATCGATTTTCCCCAGAAGTGATCTATAGATTTAATGCAGGCTCAAACAAAATCCCAATAGGCTTTTTAAAATTAATCGATAATTTGATTCTGAAATGTATAAGACAATGCAAACACCAAGAATGGCCAAAGCAATTTTGAAAAAGAAGAACATGTACCTCATTTCAAGACTTACCTAAAGATACAGTACCCAGACAGTGTTATTGGAGTAAGGGTTGACATATAGATCAAGGGAAGACAATAAAGAGTCTAGAAATAGACCCACAAATATACTATCAATTGATATTCTAAAAAGCGTCAAGGTAATTTAATGGATAATCTTTTAAACAAATATTGCTAGAACTCTTGGACGTCTGTATTTAAAAAAAGAATCTTAACCCTTACTTTATACCATTCCCAAATATTAATTCATAGTCCTAAAAGTAAAAGCTAAAGCAATAAAGCTTACAAATGAAAACATTGCTATTGTTTTTTACAGGGCATAAAAGAAAAAAAGATTAATTGAACTTCAAAACTGAAAAATTCTCAAAAAACACCATTAAGAAAATGAAATGTCAAGGTACAAACTGGAAGAGGTTTGCTATTTATGCAATATAAATATATGTATATTTTCACACTCATAGATATATTCACATACACAATATAGAAATAATTCTTTTTTTTTTTTTGCATTCCCTTTTTTATTAGAGAAGTTGTAGATTTACAGAAAAATCATATGGAAAATACAGTGTTCCTATATACTCCCCTCACATACAGCGCTTTCCCTATCATTAACACTAGTGTTGTACCTCTGTCACAACTGATGGAAGATATGATTATAATTGCATTATTAACTACAGTCCATAGACTACATTAGAGTTTATTGTTTGTGATGTAGAGTCTTATTTTTAAAATTTTAATTTGAGTGACAAAATATATATTAAAATATCATATATTTATAACATACAACAAAATATATGCTAAAATACCATCACTACCTTCCATGACTAAAACTTTTCCATCACCTCTGTACTGGTTTGTATATATTATTTCCCCCAGAAAAAGCCATGTTCTTTGATGCAATATTGTGGGGGCAGACATATTAGTGGGGATTAAGTTGGAACATTTGGATTAGGGTGTTTCCATGGAGATGTGCCCCACCCAACTGTGGGTGATGACTCTGATTGGATAATTTCCATGGAGGTGTTACCCCACCCATTGAGGGTGGGTCTAAATTAAATCTCTGGAGCCCTATAAATGAACTGACAAACAGAAGGAACACAGTGCAGCTGAGAATGACATTTTGAAGAGGAGCTACAGCCAAGAGGGACACTTTGAAGAAAGCACAGGAGCTGCAGCTGAGAGACAGTCTGAAGATGGCCGTTGAAAGAAGACTTTTGCTCCGGAGAAGCCAAGAGAGGAAAAGCGCCCAAAGAGCAAATAAGAGTGACATTTTTGAGGAACTGCAACCTAGAGAGGAACATCCTGGGAGAAAGCCATTTTGAAACAAGAACTCTGGAGCAGAAGCCAACCATGTGCCTTCCCAGCTAACATTAAAAGGTTTTCCAGACACCATTGGCCATCCTCCAGTGAAGGTACCCGATTGTTGATGACTTACCTTGAACACTTTATGGACTTAAGACTGTAACTTTGTAACCAAATAAACCCCCTTTATAAAAGCCATAACATCCATTTCTGGTGTTTTGCATTCCAGCAGCATTAGCAAACTATTCTATTACAATTAAGCATTAACTCCCCAATCTCTACCACAATTGGCCCCTAGTAATCTGTATTCTAGTTCCTGACTGGATGAATTTACTTATTCTAATTATTTCATATTAAAAAGATCATAAAACACTACTGCTTTTTTGTCTGGCTTATTCCCTTACACTGCTGAATAATATTCCATTGTATGTACATACTACATTTTGTTTATCCATTCATCAGTTGATGGACACTTGGATTGCTTCCATCTTTGCAAATTGTATATAGTTCTGCTATGAACATTGGTGTGCAAATATCTATTTCAGTCCCTGTTTTCAATTCTTTTGGGTATATACCTGAAAGTTGGATTGCTGGATCATATGGTAATTCTACATTTAATTTTCTGAGGAATCACACAGTTTTCCACAGCAGCCACACCATTTTACATTCCCAACAACAATTATGAGTGTTTCTATTTTTCCACATCCTCTCCAACAACACTTATTTTCTGTTTTTTTTATAGTAGCCATTCCAGGGCATGTGAAATGGTATCTCATGTGGTCTTATTTCTCAAATGGCTAGTGCTGTGGAGCATCAGTTCATAGCTTTTTGGCCATGTGTATAACTTCTTTCTCTATTTAAGTCTTTTGCCTATTTTTAAATTGGGTTGTTTGTCTTTTTATTGTTGAGTTGAATAATTTCTTTATGTATTCTGGATATTAAACCTTTATCAGATATATAGTTACCAAATATTTTCTCCTATTCTGTAGGCTGTCTTTTTGCTTTCATGACGAAATTATTTTGATACACAAAAGAACTTAAATTTGGTGAAGTTCCATTTGTCAATTTTTTCTTATGGTGCTTGTACTTTTTGTGTAAAGATTAAGAAACTATTACCTAACACAAAATCCTGAAGATGTTTCCCTATATTTTCTTCTAGGAGTTTTAGTTTTGGCTCTTATATTTAGGTCATTGATTCTGTTTGACTTATTTTTTTATATGGTGTGAGGTAGGGGTCCACTTTCATTCTTTTGCATGTGGATATCCAGTTTTCCCAGCATCATTTCTTAAAGAGTCTACTTTTTCATCATTGAGTGGACTTGGTACCTGTCCTAGTTTGCTAATGCTGCAGAATGCAAAAACACCAGAGATGGATAGGCTTTTATAAAATGGGGGTTTATTTTGCTACACAGTTACAGACTTAAGGCCACAAAGAGTAATCAGCAATCAGGTACCTTCACCGGAGGATGGCCAATGGCGTCCGGAAAACCTCTGTTAGCTAGGAAGGCAGCTGGCGTCTGCTCCAAAGCTCCGGCCTCAAAACGGCTTTCTCCCAGGATGTTCCTCTCTAGCAAGCTTGCTCCTCTTCAAAACATCACTCCCAGCTCCACTCCATTTCCTCCCCCCGAGTCAGCTCATTTATACAGCTCCACCGATCAAGGCCCACCCTGAATGGGCGGGGCCACGCCTCCATGGGAACATCTCATCAGAATCATTACCGACAGCTGGGTGGGGCACATTCCAAGCAAATCTAACCATCACCCAAACGTCTGCCCCACAAAACTACAAAGATAATGGCATTTGGGGGACACGATACATTCAAACCGGCACAGTACCCTTGTCAAAAATCAGTTAGCCATAGAGGTGAGGATTTATTTCTGAACTGTTTATTTGATTCCATTGGTCTATATGTCTGTCCTTGGGCTATGCTGTTTTGATCACTGTACACTGTAATGAATTTTAATTGGGAAGTATGAGTCTTCCAAATTTGTTCTTATTTTTTCAAGATGGTTTTGATTGTTCAGGTCCCCTTACCCTTCCATTTAAATTTGATAATTGGCTTTTCCATTTCTGCAAAAAAGGACTATTGCAAATTTGATTAGGTTTGAATTGAATCTGTAAATTGCTTAGGATAGAGTTAACATCTCAGCATTATTTAGTCTTCTAATCTAGGAACACAGAATATCCTTTAAGTGATTTAGGTCTTCTTTCATATCTTTATCAATTTTTTCTAGTTTTCCATACACAAGTCCTTTACATACTTGACTAAATTTGTTCCTAGGTGTTTGATTCTTTTAGTCACTGTTATATTGAACATTTTTTTCTTCATTTCCTCTTCAGATTGTTCATTACTGGTATATAGAAACACTACTGATTTTTGAGTGTTCATCTTGTACCCTGCCACTTTACTGAATCATTTATTAACTTGAATAGCTTTGTTGTGGATTTTTCAGAATTATCTGTATATAAGATTATTTCATCTACAAATAGGGAAAGTTTTATTTCTTTCTTTCCTATTTTGAACTGTGTTGTTTCTTTTCTAGCCTGATTGCTCTAGCTAGAAATTTTAGTACAAAGTGAAGAACAGTGGAAACAGTGGGCAGCCTTTCTTTTTCTGATCTTAGAAGGAAAACTTTCAGACTTTTACCATTGAGTAAGATGTTAGCAGTGGGTTTTTCATATTGGCCCTTTATTGTGTTGAGGAAGTTTCCTTCTATTCTTAGTTTTCTAAGTGTTTTTATTACGAAGAGGTGCAGGATTTTGCCAAATGCCTTTTCTGCATCAACTGAGATGATCATGTGGTATTTTTTCCTTAATTCTATTAATGCGGTGTATTAACTTAATTGATTTTCTTATGTTGAAACATGCTTACATGCCTGGGATCAATTCCAGTTGATTGTGGTATAAAATTCATTTATGGTACTCCTGGATTCAGTTTGCTAGTATTTGCTAAGAATTTTTGCATCTGTATTCATAATGGATATTGGTTTGTAATTTTCTTTTCTTGTATCTTTTTTCTGGCTTTGGTATTAGGGTGACACTGGCCTCATAGAAAGACTTAGGGTGTTTCCCTCCTCTTGAAAACTTTGGAGGTGGAACAGATTGGTTCAAGAGTTTAAAAGGATTGGTGTTAATTCTTGGAATGTTTGGTCAAATTCTCCAGTAAAGCCACTGGGTTTTTGGCATTTCTTTTGGAAGGTTTTTGTTCACCATTTGTGCTCGTTTGAATCTATTATGGCCCCCACAAAAGCCATGTTCTTTAATGCAATCTTGTGGGAGCAGACTTATTAGTCTTTTAGTTAGGGTGGAACCTTTTGATTGAATGTTTCCATGGAGATGTGACCCTCCCAAATGTAGGTGAGACCTTTTGTAGAACATTTCCATGGAGGTGTGATCCTGCACATTCCAGGTGGGTCTTAATTAGATCACTGGAGTCCTTTAAGAGAGCTCACAGAAACAAACTCAGAGAAGGTGAGAGAGACATTTTGGAGAGAAGCTAAGATATGTAATCCAGAGTTTGCCCCTGGAAGAAACTTAGAGCTCACACAGACCCACATGCTTGAGATGCTTGGAGATGCAGACAGAAAGATGCTTGAAGACGCTAAGCTAAGAGATGAAGCCCAGAGTTTGCCCCAGAGAAGTTAAGAGAGGACTCCCAGATGCTTATATGCACAAGAGCTGAGAGAGAGAAGCTAAAAGAGACAGAAGCCCAGAGACACTTTGGAGAAAGCCATTTTGAAATGTAACCCAGGGGCAAAGGACAAGCAGGTGCCAGCCGTGTGCCTTCCCAACTGACAGAGGTGTTCTGATGCCATCGCCATTCTTCAATGAAGGTATCCTGTTGTTGATGCCTTATTTTGGACACTTTTATGGCCTTATAACTGTAAATTTGTAACCTGATATATCCCCTTTATAAAAGCCAATCCATTTCTGGTATTTTGCACAACAGCAGCTTTAGCAAACCATCACACTGTTCAATCTATGTACTTGTTATTGGTCTTTTGAGATCTTTTCTATTTCTTCTTCAGTCAGTGTATGTAGTTTGTATGTTTCTAGGTATCTATCCTTTTCATCTAGGTCATCTATTTTGTTGACATACAGTTGCTCATGATATCCTCTTATAATCCTTTTTGTTTCTGTGGGGACAGTAGTAATGCCCCTCCTTTCATATCTTTGTTTTAGTTTTTTGCATTATTTCTCTTTTTTTCTTTGTCAGTCTAGATAAAGGGTTGTTGATTTTACCAATATTTTCAAAGAACCAACTTTTGCCTTTGTTGATTCTTTCTATTGTTTTATAATTCTCTATTTCATCTAGCTTCGCTCTAACCTTTGTTATTTCCTGCCTTATTCTTACTTTGGGTTAACTTTCCACTTCTTTTTCTAGATTCTCCAATTGTGAGGCTAGGTCTCTGATTTGGAATCTTTCTTTTTTTTTAAGGTAAGCATTTGAGCTATAAACTTCCCTCTTACCACTGCCTTTGCTGCAGCCCATAAGTTTTGGCTTTTTTTTTTTTTTTTCCATTGTCCTCAAAGTATTTCTTAATTTACCTTCTAATTTTTTCTTTGACCCATTGGTTGGTTAATAGTACATTGTTTAATTTCCAAATATTTGTGGATTTTCCAGCTCTCCCATTGTTATTGAGTTCTAGCTTCACTCCATTGTGGTAGGAGAAAATACATTGATGATTTCAATATTTTTTAATTCAGAGATTTTTTGTGACCTATCATATGGTCTTTCCTGGAGAATGAACCATGTACACTACAGAATAATGTGCGTTGTAATGCTATTGGACTAAGTATTCTATACATGCCTGTTTAATCTAGTTGGTTTATAGTATCATTCAAGTCTTCTACTACTTTTTTTATATTCTGGCTAGATGTTCTCTCCATTTCAATGAAGTTATGTATTAAATTCTCCCACTTTTAATGTAGAACCACCTACTTCTCCCTTCAAATCTGTCAATATTTGCTTTATATATTAGGTACACATATACTTATGTGTCTTCTTGTTGAACTGATCCCCTTTTCAGTACATAGTGACCTTCTTTGTCCCTTGTAACAGTTCTTGAATTAAAGTCTATTTTATATGACATTAGTATAGCTATCCCACCTCTATTTTGGTTACTATTTTAGTTTCCTGGCTACTAAATCAAATGCCATGTAATGGATTGGCTTAAATAATTGGAATTTATTGGTTCATGTTTTGTGACTAGAAGTCCAGAATGAAGTTGTTATCAAAGCAATACTTTCTCCCAGAAGACTGGTGTTCTGGGGCTGGCTGCTGGCAATCCTTTGTCTGTGGCTTTTCTGTCAAATGGCAATGCACATGGTGGCCTCTCCTGGCTTCTCCCTTTTATTCTGGGTTCCATTGATGTTACACTTCTGGCCGATCCCTCTGGCTTTCTTTCTTCTAATCCTTCCCCATAAGGTCTTTAGTAATAGGATTAAGATTCATTCAGAGTCAGTTAGACCACACTCTAACTGAAGTAACCTTACCAAAGTCCTATTTACAATGAGTTTTACACCACAGGAAAGGATTATATTTTCCTGGTATACACAGCTCCAAGCCACCACATTTTCATGGTATATTTTTTCCAATCTTTAACTTTCAATCTACTTGTGTGTTTGAGTTATTGTGAATCTCTTGTAAATAGCATATAGTTGGGTCATGCTTTTTTAAATCCATTCTGCCAATTTCTGCCTTTTTACTGGAGAATTTAATCCATTTACATTTAAAGTAACTGTTGATAATGCAGGACTTTCTCTTGCTATTGTGCTATTTGGTCTTTGTAAGTCTCAAACCTTTTTTGCTCCCTCAATTCTTCCCATGAATGTCTACTTCCATATATGTTTTAGTTTTTGTATTGTAACAGAATGCCTTCTCATCTCCTTTTGTATATATTTTTCATGTATTTTCTTTGTGTTACCATGGGGCTTAAATTTAATATCCTAAATGTAACAGTCATGTTGAATTTGCTATACATACACCCTGCTCCTATTCCCCTCCCCCTTACTTTTTTGTTGTAGTTGTTACAAATTGTATCTTTTTACACTGTATGTATAAAAACACAGATTTATCATAGCTTTTGGTGTATTTATATTTTATAGCCTGTAAGAAGTAAAAAGTGGAATTACACACAAAAAAAAAAAACAAAAAAAAACAAGAACAATACTACTGGCATTTATAATTACCCAGATGATTACTTTGATTTATTTCTTTATGCTGCTGTGATCCACTGTTTAATGTCTTTTCCTTTCATTCTCAAGGATGTCTAGTTTTGATACCTTTCCTCAGCTTTTGTTTGCCTGGGAATGTCTTAATCTCTTCCTCTATTTTGAAAGGCAGCCTTGCCAAACAGAAAATTCTTCACTGGTAATTTTTTTCTTTCAGCACTCCCAATATTTCAACCCACTGCCTTCTGGCCTCCAGGGTTTCTGACAGAAAATTGGAACTTAATCTTATTGAGACTCCTTTCTACATAACATGTAGCTTTTCTCTTGCTGCTTTCAGAACTGATTTTGTTGTTGGCATTTGACAGTTTGATTACTATGTGTACAGGTGTTTTCTTTTCCAGTTTATTATGTTTAAGATTTGTTAGGCTCCTTAAATTTGCATATTCATTCTTTTGTTAAATTTGGGATGTTTTCTGACATTATGTCTTTGAATATTCCTTCTGCCCCTTTAATTCTTCTACTTCTGAGACTCCCACAATACATATATTGGTACACATGTTGGTGTACCACAGGTCTCCTAGTCTCTCTTTGGTTTTAAATTCTTTTTTCTTTCTGCTCCTCAGCCTGGATCAGTTCAATTGTCTTTGAGATCACTGTTTCTTTCTTCTGTCAGTTCGATTCTGCTGCATGTTCTTCAACTCTAGTATTTCTGTGGTTCCTTTTTGAAATGTGTATATCTTTATTGAGAGTCTCATATTGTTCATTCATTGTTTTCCTGATAGTCTTACTCTGTGTTTTCCCTTATCTTTTTGAGCACACTGAAGATCATGTAAAGTCTTTGTCCAGTAAGACCAAAGTCTGGTCTTATTGATGGTATCTGGATTTTTATCATGTTCCAGATATCATGGATGGGCTATCATTCCTATTTTGTTTTGTTTTTCTTGGTCTGGCAATTTTTATTCCACATTGTGCATTTTAATATTTTAAAGTCTTATCTCTGGGATTCAGACCCTGGTCTGCCTGTTCCTTAAATTTGTATCCTGCTAGTGATATGACATTTTCTTGAGTGCCAAGAGCTAACAAATACAAACAAATGCAAAAACACCTTTCACAGTCTATGCAACTTTGCTCTTCATTGAATGGTGCTCTTCTTCAGAATTTAGCCCTCTTATCAAGAATATCATCCCTGGGTAAATGTGAAGTGCAGGATCCTCTCCACCCTTTCTGAGCCTCTGTGTTTTCCTAGTCTTGTTTTGTTGGTGATCTTACGAATTCCCCTGTTCTTAGGAGTTTGAATTCTCCCTCTAGCCCCTATGAAATAGACTTTCTCCTCTTCCTGGGCACTCTAGTGTATGACTTAAAGTGGGTAATCCTTTGCTCCAGGTAACATTGACTTCATTGTTTCTTACACTGTTTTAGTGTCTGAAAGCTGCTTCTGCCTGCCAAGGAAGTTCTGGGATGCTGATCCCAAGATGAGTTTCCTGGCTCAGTCTTTCAGGCTGCCACCAAATGGATTCACACCAACCTACAGACAACCCATGACACATAGGGATTATTCTGATCCCTTTTCAGAACAGGGCCAGGGACTCACAATGAGAGGGCAGGCTGGTTCCATGCTGCACTACAGAAGGGTTGGGGGAGGGACCAGCAAAGTTTCCATGAACTTCTCCTATCATTTTCAAAGCTGTGTTTTCTTGATTCAGCACTGTCTTGGTTACTACAACTGTTTAACTGTTTTCTTGAGTTTTGAGGAAGATGGCTCTGCCAGTTCTTGCTAGTTGTTCAAAGATTCTGTGGGATCTTACCTTGTCATCTTCGTTGACCAGCAACTATAAATAATTTTCATAATTCAATAATAAGAAGGAATACAACACAATATTTAAGTGATCAAAAGATTTGAACAGACACTGTACAATAAATAATAAACAAATGGCCAACAGTCATATAAAAAGATGCTTACCATTTTTAGATATCAGAGAAATTCCAACTAAAAGCACACTGAGATACAACTACATACTATGCACTCACTGGAATACCTAAAATTTAAAAATCTGACAAAAGTGTTGGTAAGTGTGATGGTTTGAAGCTATATGTACCCCAGAAAAGATCATGTTCTTAAACCAAACTATTCTTTTTTTTTTTTAATCTTCATTTTATTGAGATATATTCACATACCACGCAGTCATACAAAACAAATCGTACTTTCGATTGTTTACAGTACCATTACATAGTGATACATTCATCACCCAAATCAATCCCTGACACCTTCATTAGCACACACACAAAAATAACAAGAAGAATAATTAGAGTGAAAAAGAGCAATTGAAGTAAAAAAGAACACTGGGTACCTTTGTCTGTTTGTTTCCTTTCCCTATTTTTCTACTCATCCATCCATAAACTAGACAAAGTGGAGTGTGGTCCTTATGGCTTTACCAATCCCACTGTCACCCCTCATAAGCTACATTTTTATACAACTGTCTTCGAGATTCATGGGTTCTGGGTTGTAGTTTGATAGTTTCAGGTATCCACCACCAGCTACCCCAATTCTTTAGAACCTAAAAAGGGTTGTCTAAAGTGTGTGTAAGAGTGCCCACCAGAGTGACCTCTCGGCTCCTTTTGGAATCTCTCTGCCACTGAAGCTTATTTCATTTCCTTTCACATCCCCCTTTTGGTCAAGAAGATGTTCTCCGTCCCACGATGCCGGGTCTACATTCTTCCCCGGGAGTCATATTCCATGTTGCCAGGGAGCTTCACTCCCCTGGGTGTCTGATCCCATGTAGGGGGGAGGGCAGTGATTTCATCTTTCATGTTGGCTTAGCTAGAGAGACAGGGCCACATCTGAGCAATAAAGAGGCATTTGGGAGGAGGCTCTTAGGCACAACCATAGGGAGGCCTAGCCTCTCCTTTGTAGCAACCGTCTTCCCAAGGGTAAAACCTGTGGTAGAGGGCTCAACCCATCAAACCACCAGTCCCCTATGTCTGTGGTCATGTTAGCAACCATGGAGGTGGGGTAGGCGAATACCCCCGCATTCTCCACAGGCTCCTCAAGGGGGCACTACATCTTTTTTTTTTTCCTTGTTTTTCTTTTTTTTTTTTTTTTTTAACTTTCCCTTCTTTTTTAAATCAACTGTATGAAAAAAAAGTTAAAAAGAAAACAAACATACAATAAAAGAACATTTCAAAGAGACCATAACAAGGAAGTAAGAAAAAGACAACTAACCTAAGATAACTGCTTAACTTCCAACATGTTCCTACTTTACCCCAAGAAAGTTACCTAATATAGCAACATTTCTGTGAACTTGCTCCTACTATATCCATCAGAAATTAACAGACCATAGTCATTCCTGGGCGTTCCCAGAACGTTAAATAGCTTATCTGTTCTTCTTGGATTATTGTTCCCCCTTCCTTAATTGCTCTCTATTGCTAGTTCCCCTACATTCTACATTATAAACCATTTGTTTTACATTTTTCAAAGTTCACATTAGTGGTAGCATATAATATTTCTCTTTTTGTGCCTGGCTTATTTCGCTCAGCATTATGTCTTCAAGGTTCATCCATGTTGTCATATGTTTCACGAGATCGTTCCTTCTTACTGCCGCGTAGTATTCCATCGTGTGTATATACCACATTTTATTTATCCACTCATCTGTTGAAGGACATTTGGGTTGTTTCCATCTCTTGGCAATTGTGAATAATGCTGCTATGAACATTGGCGTGCAGATATCTGTTCGTGTCACTGCTTTCCGATCTTCCGGGTATATACCAAGAAGTGCAATCGCTGGATCGAAGGGTAACACTATATCTAGTTTTCTAAGGAACTGCCAGACTGACTTCCAGAGTGGCTGAACCATTATACAGTCCCACCAACAATGAATAAGAGTTCCAATTTCTCCACATCCCCTCCAGCATTTGTAGTTTCCTGTTTGTTTAATGGCAGCCATTCTAACCGGTGTTAGATGGTATCTCATTGTGGTCTTAATTTGCATCTCTCTAATAGCTAGTGAAGCTGAACATTTTTTCATGTGTTTCTTGGCCATTCGTATTTCCTCTTCAGAGAACTGTCTTTTCATATCTTTTGCCCATTTTATAATTGGGCCGACTGTACTATTGTCATTGAGTTGTAGGATTTCTTTATATATGCAAGATATCAGTCTTTTGTCAGATACATGGTTTCCAAAAATTTTTTCCCATTCAGTTGGCTGCCTCTTTACCTTTTTGAGAAATTCCTTTGAGGTGCAGAAACTTCTAAGCTTGAGGAGTTCCCATTTATCTATTTTCTCTTTTCTTACTTGTGCTTTGGGTGTAAAGTCTAGGAAGTGGCCGCCTAATACAAGGTCTTGAAGATGTTTTCCTACATTATCTTCTAGGAGTTTTATGGTACTTTCTTTTATATTGAGATCTTTGGTCCATTTTGAGTTAATTTTTGTGTAAGGAGTGAAGTAGGGGTCCTCTTTCATTCTTTTGGATATGGATATCCAACTCTCCCAGCCCCATTTGTTGAAAAGACCATTATGACTCAGTTCAGTGACTTTGGGGGCCTTATCAAAGATCAGTCGGCCATAGATCTGAGGGTCTATCTCTGAATTCTCAATTCGATTCCATTGATCTATATGTCTGTCTTTGTGCCAGTACCATGCTGTTTTGGCAACTGTGGCTTTATAATAAGCTTCAAAGTCAGGGAGTGTAAGTCCTCCCACTTCGTTTTTCTTTTTTAGAGTGTCTTTAGCAATTCGAGGCATCTTCCCTTTCCAAATAAATTTGATAACTAGCTTTTCCAAGTCTGCAAAGTAGGTTGTTGGAATTTTGATTGGGATTGCATTGAATCTGTAGATGAGTTTGGGTAGAATTGACATCTTAATGACATTTAGCCTTTCTATCCATGAACATGGAATATTTTTCCATCTTTTAAGGTCCCCTTCTATTTCTTTTAGTAGAGTTATGTAGTTTTCTTTGTATAGGTCTTTTACATCTTTGGTTAAGTTTATTCCTAGGTACTTGATTTTTTTAGTTGCTATTGAAAATGGTATCTTTTTCTTGAGTGTCTCTTCAGTTTGTTCATTTCTAGCATATAGAAACATTACTGACTTATGTGCATTAACCTTGTATCCCGCTACTTTGCTAAATTTGTTTATTAGCTCTAGTAGCTGTATTGTCGATTTCTCAGGGTTTTCTAGATATAAGATCATATCATCTGCAAACAATGACAGTTTTACTTCTTCTTTTCCAATTTGGATGCCTTTTATTTCTTTGTCTTGCCGGATTGCCCTGGCTAGCACTTCCAGCACAATGTTGAATAACAGTGGTGACAGCGGGCATCCTTGTCTTGTTCCTGATCTTAGAGGGAAGGCTTTCAGTCTCTCACCATTGAGTACTATGCTGGCTGTGGGTTTTTTATATATGCTCTTTATCATGTTCAGGAAGTTTCCCTCAGTTCCTACCTTTTGAAGTGTTTTTATCAAAAACGGATGTTGGATTTTGTCACATGCTTTTTCAGCATCTACTGAGATGATCAATTGATTTTTCCCTTTCGAGTTTTTAATGTGTTGTAATACATTGATTAATTTTCTTATGTTGAACCATCCTTTCATGCCTGGAATAAACCCCACTTGGTCATGGTGTATGATTTTTTTAATGTGTCTTTGGATTCGATTTGCAAGTATTTTGTTGAGGATTTTTGCATCTATATTCATTAGGGAGATTGGTCGGTAATTTTCCTTTTTTGTAGGATCTTTGCCTGGTTTTGGTATTAGATTGATGTTAGCTTCATAAAATGAGTTAGGTAGTGTTCCATTTCCTTCAATGTTTTGAAAGAGTTTGAGTAAGATTGGTGTCAGTTCTTTCTGGAAAGTTTGGTAGAATTCCCCTGTGAAGCCATCTGGCCCTGGGCATTTATTTGTGGGAAGATTTTTGATGACTGATTGGATCTCTTTGCTTGTGATGGGTTGATTGAGGTCTTCTATTTCTTCTCTGGTCAGTCTAGGTTGTTCATATGTTTCCAGGAAATTGTCCATTTCCTCTACATTATCCAGTTTGTTGGCATACAGTTGTTCATAGTATCCTCTTATAATTTTTTAAATTTCTTCAGGATCTGCAGTTATGTCACCTTTTTCATTCATTATTTTGTTTATATGGGTCTTCTCTCTTTTTGATTTTGTCAGTCTAGCTAGGGGCTTGTCAATCTTGTTGATCTTCTCAAAGAACCAACTTTTGGTGATATTTATCCTCTCTATTGTTTTTTTGTTCTCTATGTCATTTATTTCTGCATTAATCCTGGTTATTTCTTTTCTTCTACTTGGTTTAGGATTGGTTTGCTGTTCATTTTCTAGCTTCTTCAGTTGATCCATTAGTTCTTTGATTTTGGCTCTTTCTTCCTTTTTAATATATGTGTTTAGTGCTATAAATTTCCCCCTTAGCACTGCTTTTGCTGCATCCCATAGGTTTTGGTATGTTGTGTTCTCATTTTCATTTGTCTCTATATATTTAGCAATTTCTCTTGCTATTTCTTCTTTAACCCACTGATTGTTTAGGAGTGTGTTGTTTAACCTCCAGGTATTTGTGAATTTTCTAAGTCTCTGATGGTTATTGACTTCTAATTGTATTCCATTGTGGTCAGAGAATGTGCTTTGAATAATTTCAATCTTTTTAAATTTATTGAGGCTTGTTTTATGTCCCAGCATATGATCTATTCTGGAGAAAGTTCCATGAGCACTAGAAAAGTATGTGTATCCTAGTGATTTGGGATGTAATGTCCTGTATATGTCTGTTAAATCTAATTCATTTATCAGATTGTTTAGGTTTTCAATTTCCTTATTGGTCTTCTGTCTGGTTGATCTATCTATAGGAGAGAGTGATGTGTTGAAGTCTCCCACAATTATTGTGGAAACATCAATTGCTTCCTTTAGTTTTGCCAGTGTTTCTCTCATGTATTTTGTGGCACCTTGATTGGGTGCATAGACATTTACGATTGTTATTTCTTCTTGCTGAATTGCCCCTTTTATTAGTATGTAGTGTCCGGCGCTGCCCCGCTCGGTCCCCGGTTCCCGGCCGGCGAGGGGAAACAGGGGAAAGAGAGAGAGACGCAGACAAACTGACACTTGAGGCACAGCGGCAGCGAAATGCAAGCCTTTTACTGGAGCCAGTAAGAAAACCTTCTCTGTTACAAGTTCCACACGAGGCCTTACACCCCGTGGGAGAGCAGCCTCGATGCGGCCGTCAGGCACGGCTCCCTGTGGGCTGTCTCTCCGAGGCTAGCGCGGGCAATCTCTTATATACGACAGCTACAACCAATGTGCAAGCACCACGCAAGCGTGTACAACAGGCCAGCGGCAGCCGCCGCCCCACGCGTCACTATGCGGAAGCAGGATGCAGGCGCCATCCCGGCTCACTCGATGGGCGGGGGCAACTCCAGAGCAGGTCGCGGCGTGTCCACCAGGCCCTAACCCGGAAAGCGGCTTCCCACATCTCCCCCTTTTTTATTTACTTCACCCAGTGTCTCCATTGATGAGTGTACTCCCGTGGGCTTGAGTGACCCACTACCTGTTTGGTGCTTTGGGGAGTCTGGACTAGGCCCCTGCCATCTCACGGCGGAACCTCTGGCACCGACCAGAATGCTTACCTCATATAGAGACCGGAGAGCCCGTGAGCTGGAAACGACGTGACTCTCCCTACAGTGCTTCGCCTCGTAACCGGGGAACGATAGTTGGGACAGGAGAGTGGCATCCAGCGTCAAAGGCGTCACTAGGCGTCTCTGTGCAATGGCCAGAGCCCTGTGCGGCCGCAACCAGGACCTCGCCTAGGAGACTCGCCTGAGACAAAATTTGAGACTGCTGGAACTATCTGCTAAATTCGGGATATGGCCATGGACCCTGCCGCGAACCCGGCCCCAGAGTGCCCCACCCCGAGTGGCCGGGACGGGGATCGATCAGTCTAGAGCCTGCTGTCCATGAGAGGGAGGAGTAAAAGGAATCAACGATAGTTCAGCAAGGTGGGGGCTCAACGTTGGCAAGGCGTTCAGGCGATTGTCAATGGCTTCGCTGTTGCGGGCTAGGCGAAGGAGAAAGGTTCAAAGTCCAACAGTTCAGAGAAGCCGGAGCGCGATGTCGGTGCGCTGCTTTTTCGACCGAGAAAAGCCTCGTGGTCGTCGAGTCGACCGATGGCGACGGGGTCGTGGAGGTTTGGCTGTCATCTCGGAGGAGAGGTCATCAGAGGTGGCGAGTCGTTGGTAAAAGATGGCATCTGTCTGTTTTCTTACAAGTTGGACGATTCTGCGAATGATGCATGGTCCGAAAGCGAGAGCTAGAATAATTATTATTAGGGGGCCGAGAAAAGGAAGGATATATGGGAGGATGGGAGCGAAGAAACTGGACCAATAACTGGTAGCCTCACGATCTCTTTTGCGCTTTTCCAGCCCCTCCCGGACCTTCTTTAGGCTATTCTCTGCAAGACCTGTGGTATTGGCATACACACAACACTCTTCCCCTAGGGCGGCACAGAGGCCTCCCTCTTTGAGAAGAAGAAGGTCGAGACCTCGGCGGTTTTGGAGCACCACCTCAGAGAGGGAATTGACAGAATTTTTAAGATGGGAAATAGCGTCTTGTAGGTGACGGATGTCTTCGTCGACAGCCGCCCGGAGATGAGTTAGGGCGGAACTTTGACTGGCTAATGCAGCAATCCCGGTACCAGCGCCTGCAAGACCTAGGAGGGAGGCAATCGTGAGGGCGGTGATGGGTTCTCGCTTTTGCAGAGTGGCAGGAACTGCAGTTGTTTCCAGGCGGAGGAAGAAGTCTTCCTCACTGTGGTATAGGACCCTAGGGATAAGGACAATCAGGAGGCAAGTTTCATTAGTTGTATTGAGGGTTTGCACGTTAAGGCAGGGGGTAAGTCCTGTTGCCGAGCTGCTGGGAGATGAGTAGTTGGCACAGGCTGTGAGGTTGGGAGAGTTATTTGCGCGAGGGCGGATGCACTTTCCTGTAAAGGAGACTGATTGAAAAGTTAGGGGAACAGTAGAGGTATTCCAATTGCATTCCGAAGGGTTGTCTTCTGCACTGTCCGAAAAAGAGAAGTTGGAGGCGATGGGCTTGACAAGAAAGGAAGGTCGCCCTGCCGTAACTTGGGTTTGTATAACTGTGGAATCTTCCCACCGCGCCAAGGTCCATTTCCAAGGTTGGTGGGGATTGGGATCATAGATAGCGATACCTGGCTCACTAAGCATGGGGCAACAGTTGCTAATCCGGCTGCAAACAGCAAAGCCAGGAGACCAATTAAGAAAAGCCAATAGTAATTTAAGTGGTAATCCATATGATTAGTGATGGAATAAACCTGTCTCCGGATGGTGTGTCCGCGTGGGTTATAGCACGAGATATTGATGCGCTGGAAGAGAAAAGAAAGACATTTTTCTCAGGGAGAGGCTTCTACCCTGGAAAGGTTATTATTAAGAGGAGGGGATTGCCCACACCTGGAGTGCACAGTTGTAGTTAAATGCCATCAGTCCTTCAAAAACAGGAAGTGTATATTTGCAAGATGGCGGCGCGGTAGGTGTGGCTAAGACACAAGATGGCGGACTAGCTCCGCCCCGTGAAAGGGTGGGGCCTAAGGCATAAGATGGCGGACTAACCCCGCCCTGCGGAAGGGCGGGGTAAAGCGCATGCGGCTTTTGACCCAGCTTAAGGTTGACGTCATTGCCGGAGCATTTCCTCCCCTTGATCCAGAGAAGAAGGAGGAAGTTCGCCATCTTGGCATGGCGCAGCGCCATCCCGTCTCCCGGGAGGCTCGCAGCCGACCCCCAGTTCACGGACCGCGCGAACGGTCTCCCATATAGGGACTAAAATTGGATCCAGACAAACGCCCGTCTGACGCGCCCGATCTATATCGTGACCAAGCTTTAGCCAAGAGGGCAGACTGAGGCTGCCGGTGGAGGGAAACCAGGGGACAAAAATTTCAACATTACCAAGAAACTTCTGTAGGGAGCTCTTCTTAACTGAAACACCCCTCTGCTTCAGGAGGGTTTTTAAACTTACAGACTGCCCCATGCTTGCAGTCGGCACTGTACTTTAACCACTCGGCGGGCCCTTCCGAGTCCCCGGGACCGCCTGAAAGCCCACGGGCCCTGACTCTCACGTAAAAGGAAGCACTCACCTTCTCACGCTGATCAGGCGCGGGAAGTCCGCTGTCCACCACCAGCTCAGTTGGTTAGAGCTTGTTTCGATTCCCCGTACGGGCCACCACTTGTCCGGCGCTGCCCCGCTCGGTCCCCGGTTCCCGGCCGGCGAGGGGAAACAGGGGAAAGAGAGAGAGACGCAGACAAACTGACACTTGAGGCACAGCGGCAGCGAAATGCAAGCCTTTTACTGGAGCCAGTAAGAAAACCTTCTCTGTTACAAGTTCCACACGAGGCCTTACACCCCGTGGGAGAGCAGCCTCGATGCGGCCGTCAGGCACGGCTCCCTGTGGGCTGTCTCTCCGAGGCTAGCGCGGGCAATCTCTTATATACGACAGCTACAACCAATGTGCAAGCACCACGCAAGCGTGTACAACAGGCCAGCGGCAGCCGCCGCCCCACGCGTCACTATGCGGAAGCAGGATGCAGGCGCCATCCCGGCTCACTCGATGGGCGGGGGCAACTCCAGAGCAGGTCGCGGCGTGTCCACCAGGCCCTAACCCGGAAAGCGGCTTCCCACAATGTAGTGGCCTTCTTTGTCTCTCAAAACATCCCTGCATTTGAAGTCTATTTTATCTGAGATTAATATTGCTACACCTGCTTTCTTTTGGCTGTAGCTTGCATGAAATATTTTCTTCCATCCTTTCACTTTCAGTTTCTTTGTGTCCCTGTGTCTAAGATGAGTCTCTTGTATGCAACATATTGATGGTTCATTTTTTTTGATCCATTCTGCAAATCTATATCTTTTAATTGGGGAGTTTAATCCATTTACATTCAACGTTATAACCGTGAAGGCATTTCTTGAATCAGCCATCTTATCCTTTGGTTTATGTTTGTCATATTTTTCCCCTCTGTCTATTAATATCCTTTATTGTACCCATACCGAATCTCTTTAGTACTGAACCTTTCTCCAAGTCTCTCTGTCCTTTCTTTGTTTCTCTGTCTGTAGGGCTCCCTTTAGTATCTCCAGTAGGGCAGGTCTCTTGTTAGCAAATTCTCTCAGCATTTGTTTGTCTGTGAAAAATTTAAGCTCTCCCTCAAATTTGAAGGAGAGCTTTGCTGGATAAAGTATTCTTGGCTGGAAATTTTTCTCACTCAGAATTTTAAATATATCGTGCCACTGCCTTCTCGCCTCCATGGTGGCTGCTGAGTAGTCACTACTTAGTCTTATGCTGTTTCCTTTGTATGTGGTGAATTGCTTTTCTCTTGCTGCTTTCAGAACTTGCTCCTTCTCTTCTGTGTTTGACAGTGTGATCAGTATATGTCTCGGAGTGGGTTTATTTGGATTTATTCTATTTGGGGTTCGCTGAGCATTTATGATTTGTGTATTTATGTTGTTTAGAAGATTTGGGAAGTTTTCCCCAACAATTTCTTTGAATACTCTTCCTAGACCTTTACCCTTTTCTTCCCCTTCTGGGACACCAATGAGTCTTATATTTGGACGTTTCATATTATCTATCATATCCCTGAGGTCCATTTCGATTTTTTCAATTTTTTTCCCCATTCTTTCTTTTGTGCTTTCATTTTCCATTCTGTCATCTTCCAGGTCACTGATTCGTTGTTCAACTTCCTCTAGTCTTGTACTATGAGTGTCCAGAATCTTTTTAATTTGGTCAACATTTTCTTTAATTTCCATAAGATCATCCACTTTTTTATTTAGTCTTGCAATGTCTTCTTTATGCTCTTCTAGGGTATTCTTGATTTCCTTTGTCTCCTGTAGTATGGTCTCATTGTTCATCTTTAGTTCTTTGAGTAGCTGCTCTAGGTGCTGTGTCTCTTCTGATCTTTTGATTTGGGTGCTTGGTCTTGGGTTATCCATATCGTCTGGTTTTTTCATATGCTTTATACTTTTCTGTTGTTTTTGGCCTCGTGGCATTTGCTGAACTTGATAGGGTTCTTTTAGGATTTGTAGACCAATTGAAGTCCTTATCTCTAATTTATCAGATCTACAGCTTCGTGGAGTACACTTTCTCTAACTAACCAGCAGGTGGCATCCACGAGCCACCTGTTCTCCACAAGCCAGTTCTCCCCTGCTTAGCCTTTTTGGTGAGTGGGGGAGTGAGTCTTGTGGGGTCCAATTGGTGTACCAAGCTTGCGTGTGTAGTTGGTGTTGCCTGCCCTGTATATGGGGCGTGTTTCTGGGCAGTCAGGGAGTGGGGGTGGCTCTAACAATCAAATCTCCCTGGTGATCCTAGAGTTTTAAAGCTGCTGCAATAGTCTAATCCTTCAGTTCAGTCCTGCCACAGTTTGTCTCTGCCACTGACCCACAAGTCCTTGGTATTGGCCTATGGCTCCTGAGACTTGCAAGTGGGCCCCTCTTCCAGGCCGTGCACCCCGGGTCCTCTGTTGAGGGATGACTGTGCTATGTCACAGGTGAGTGCCGTCCCCCCAGGGCAGTTCTGGGCTGCTGGGCTGTGTAGGGAGGCTCCCAGTCTGCTGAAATGATGGCTGAATGGGGCTTTGTTAATTCACACTGCTCTACCTTCCCAACTCTGGGACAATCAGCTGAGGTTGCAGGGAAGGCTAATGTCCACGCCCAGTTTTGTGGTGTGTGCCTGTTATTTGAAGCACTTCCGTCACACTGGGCTGTCTGGGGCAGTTCTGGTCTATGGGGCTGGCGATGGGCGGAGTGTTTCCTGTCCACCAGGATGATGGCTGTGAGCAGACACCCCCCTTTTCTTGGGAAGTTGTGGTGTTTAGTGAATTTTCTCAGCCACTGGATTATTGCGTTTTGTCTCAGAGCTCTCCTAGTTCTGCTCTTGACTTCACCTGCCCAAATTGCAAGTCTTTGAAGCTTTCTGTATTGGGCTTCTTGGAGTAATTTTAGAAAAAGAAAAAAGGATTAAAAAAAAAAAAAAAAAAAAAAAAAAAAGGGCCCTCCTCAGAGATCTAATGTGTTATTGAAATGCTAGGAGGCAAAGCAACCAGGGCCATTAAGGAAAGGTCCACAGGGCAGAGAGATCAGCTTTTCTTCGGGATTTGCATATGTGCCTCAGGGCCTGAACTCAGGCCTGAGCTCTGCCCGTCCCCTTTCTATGTTCACCAGAACTCCAAAAATCCTCCGCTTTTATTTTGGAGTTTTTCGTGTTGTTTTATTTCTATGCCTGTCTCCTCTCTGCTGGGCTGGCTGCTCTCAGATTCTCTGGTGTCTGGTCTCCGTCTATCTATGGTTGGAGTTTGGATCAGCAGAATGAGTTTCCGATGAGGGCTGTCACTGCAGTTCTCTCTTCTCCTTCCCGGAGCTGACAGCCCCTCCTCCCACGGGACTGAGCCTGGCAGGGAGGGGCGCGGGTCCCCTGGCCGCAAAAACTTACAGATTTCGCTGATCTCAGCAGTTCCACATTCTCATGAGTGTTGTATGAAGTATGCCCAAAGTCAGATTGCTCTGTGGTGTCCAGTCCACGCAGTTCCTGACTTTCTACCTACTTTCCTGGAGGAGTAACTAAAACATACAGCTCACCAGTCTGCCATCTTGCCCCGCCTCCCCCCACTAATCCATTCTTGTGGGTGTGGACCCATTGTAAGCAGGATATTTTTGGTGGGTATGATGTTAATTTAATTTGAGATATGACCTACCTCATTTAAGGTGCTTCTTAATCCTCTTATTGGAGTCCTTTAAAAGAGGATGAAAGAGAGAGAACATATAGAAAAAAGCCATAGAGAAGCTGAGAGAAATGCCAGAGGAGCTGAGAGAGCACACACAGAAAACAAAGAGAAACCACAAAAACAGAGAGTAAACAGGCAGAAACTGAAAGCAATGAATCCTAGGAGAGAAGGACCAGCAGACACCACCATGTGCCTTCCCATGTGATAGAGGAATCCCAGATCGCCAGCAGCCTTTTCTTCAGGAAGAAGGTATTGTCCTGTTGATGCCTTGATTTGGACATTTTCATGGCCTCAGAACCATGAATTTGCAAGTTAATAAATCCCCACAGTAAAAGCCAATCCATTTCTGGTATATTGCATTTCATCCACTTTAGAAAATTAAAACAGCAAGTATGACCAGCAATGGGAATTCTCATACATAGCTGGTGGGAATATAAAATATACAACCTCTTTGGAAACCATTTTATAAAATGTTAAATATATACTTATCATATGAATCAGCAATTCATTCTTAGGTATTTACCCAAGAGAAATGAAAATGTATTTCCATTTTCATTCAATGACTTGTACACAATTGTTAATAGCCATTCTATTTCTAATAGCTACAAACTTGAATTATCATATGTCCATCAACAGGCAAATGGATAAATACACTGTTATATCCATAGTGTGGAATACTGCTCAGCCATAAAAAAGAACAAACTACTGATATACACAACAACATGGATGATTCTAAAAGCATTATACTAAGTGAAAGAAGCAAGATACAAAAGAGTGATACTAAATGATTCCATTTATCTAGAAAAGATAAAATTAATCTATAGTGACAGAAAGCAGATCCATGTTCCCTAGTGCCAAAACTGGGGGCTGAGGGTGTTGGGGGGTTGGGGAGGTGGGTAATTGACTGGGGAAAGTGAACCCTGTGAAGTTACAAAAATATTCTATATGTTGATGGTAGTTGCATGGATGTATACATTTGTCAAAACTCATCAAATTGTACATTTAAATGCTCAAATTAAGGGCATTTTAATGAATGGGTATCACACATCAGTAAAATTAATTTTTTTAAATTTCTTTTCTAACCCAAAATAGTATAATGTTCCTATAAACAGTAGTTTTTAGTATTTTTGAAGTATTCTTACCTTCTTAAAACCTTTCCCAGGATTTCTTTAAAATATAAAATGTTTACACATTATGCAGCCCTAATATTTGACTTTAAGCTAGGCTGGGTATGCTTCTACAATAGATTTGCTCTTCACAAGTATCTGTTGTGTGTTAGGGCTGTGTTGAGTCACTAATAACAGAGTAAGACAATATTACAGTGTTGCTACAGCATAGTGTAACTCCCACTATTTTCTTTATAGAATCCGACATGCACTCCCTAAAAAGAAACCAGAATGTTACAGCTGGAAGGGAATTCAGGAAATAACTAGTACGGTGGTTTGCAAACTTTTTTTTTTTCTTTTTGGCAACTGAAAATTTTCTCTTCAAATTGTGTCTCACATAGAGGCCAAATATATGAAACAGATGAAAACAAATCTTCTTTGGTTGAAGCAGAGGTGGGAGAGACTAAAGCCCATCCAATTGGCCCAAATATCACCCAAAACAATGACCCCTGATGTACTTCCATGTAATCCGCAGGGTCTCAGAGTACAGCTGGATAATCGCTGCTGGAATTCAGAGAGGATAAATGGCTTCTTTCTTGTTCTTTTAATAGGCCAGGAACTTGCCCATCTTAGGCTATTTGCACTGGGTGGTCCTACTCCGGGAGCAATCTTCTCATAGATATCCACAGCCCTGAATCCTTTACCTCTTCCAAGTTATTGCTCAAATATCATCTTCTCAATGAAGCCTGTCCTGACCCCCTTATTTCAGACTGCCGTCCATACCACCCCCACCCACAGTACTCTCAATCAGCCCTTTATCGTGCTCTATTTTTAATACTTTTCCAAGGATTTATCATCTTTTAAGCATTTTTTATATTATGCTTAACTCTTATTGTCTCTCTCTCTCCTATTAGAATGTAAGCTCTTCAAGAGACAGGATCTTTGCTTTGTTCACTGGTATATCCCAAGAGTTTAGACTAGTACCTGGCAATTACTAGACATTCAATAAATTTTGGTTGTTGAATTGTCAGAGACCCCAGATTTCAGGTCTCTTGGTTCCTCATCTGATCCTTTTCCTAGTTCATCTTGACTGTTTTAATTCTATCTAATGATCAGGAGAAAAACAACAACAAAATGTCATCCTTCCCTTCTCCCTGTGGATTCAATGCCAGTGGGTCATATAGCTGAAAACTTGAGCCCCTGAATCATATATCTCACTAAAACATTAAAATTTGGGCAAAGATCAGCTAGTACTTTGTAAGATACATATACAAAAATAGATATGTATATGTATTGTGTGTATGCATGTGTATATGTGTGTAAATTATGTATATACCTAAGTTTATTAGCCTGTGAGTAACAATAAATTCACATTAACATTAATATACTCCAGCCACCATCCTGATTTATGATTTAACTGAACCTAAAATATCTCCACCTAGAAATATAAAATTATTTTTTTCTGTGTTTGTAACCAATCTTTTATTGAAACTGGTAACTTGCACACTTTATAACAAAACAACAAAATAATATTCAGTATATACAGCCTTTGTCTGGACTATTTGGCTATATACAAGGCACAGTGATAACACAATCCTATATTCACAATAATATGTACACCAAAAAAGACACCAAGGAGACAATATGTGAACAGTGCAGTGAAATGACATCACAGACCCAATGAAAATTGCTATGTGCTATATGCTATATGTTGTATGCTATAACAAAAGACATAAGGTGTGTAGTCAACTTTTACAAAAATGTGTTACTTTCTCTTTGGAGCAGGTGCATTGACAACACCTTTCCTTAGGTTTCTACAAGAGCACAGTATCTGCAAAAGTAGGACTATGAAAGTAGCCCCACACTTCTTAAAAGGTAGTTGGCTTCAACCTTTGTCTTACTTGATATGTGTTCTAGTTTGCTAATGCTGCCGGAATGCAAAACACCAGAGATGGATTGGCTTTTACAAAAGGGGGTTTATTTGGTTACACAGTTACAGTCTTAAGGCCATAAAGTGTCCAAGGTAACACATCAGCAATCGGGTACCTTCACTGGAGGATGGCCAATGGCGTCTGGAAAACCTCTGTTAGCTGGGAAGGCACGTGGCTGGCATCTGCTCCAAGTTCTGGTTTCAAAATGGCTTTCTCCCAGGATGTTCCTCTCTAGGCTGCAGTTGCTCAAAAATGTCACTCTTAGTTGCTCTTGGGTTGTTTTTCCTCCCACAGCTTCTCCAGAGCAAAGGTCTGCTTTCAATGGCTGTCTTCAAACTGCCTCATAATCTGCAGCTCCTCTCTCAGTTCCTGAGCATTCTTCAAAGTGTCCCTCTTGGCTGTAGCTCCTCTGCAAAATGTCACTCACAGCTGCACTGAGTTCCTTCTGTTTGTCAGCCCATTTATATGGCTCCACTGATCAAGGCCCACCTTGAATGGGTGGGGCCACGCCTCCATGGGAATATCTCATCAGTTATCACCCACAGTTGGGTGGGGCACATTCCATGGAAACACTCAAAGAATTACAATCTAATTATCACTGATAGGTCTGCCCACACAAGATTACATCAAAGATAATGGTGTTTGGGGGACATAATACATTCAAACCTGCACAGTTTAATTATAAACTAATTAGCATACTAGTAAATCAGGCTGCAGTTTCACACATCTATACAGCATCAAATATCTTGTTCAGTTTCACCATAGAGGATAAAACGATCTTATATCAGTTCATTTATGAGTCAGGAAGAAAATTTCTTGAAGGTGGCCTTTAATTGGAAATCTTGGGAAATCTGTTTTCTAGTCTGTCCACACTATCTTGGCTTTTCCAAGAATGCATTGCCCCCAAATACTAGTTTTTTAATTTTTTTTCTGTTACCATATATACAGTCTAACATTTCCCCTTTCAATCATATTCAGATACATATTTCAGTGCTGTTAATTGCATCCACAATGTTGTGCTACCATCACCACCAACCATTACCAAAATATTTCCATCATTCCAAATAGGAATCCAATACATTTTAAGCATTAACTTTCCATTCCCTATCCTCATCCCAACAGCTGGTAACCTATATTCTAGATTATGACATTTTGAGCTTGCTTATTCTAATTATTTCAAATCAATGAGATTATACAATATTTGTCCTTTTGTGTCTGGCTTATTATGCTCAACATGATGTCATCAAGGTTCATTCATATTCTCATGTATCAGGACTTCATTCCTTTTTATGGCTGAATAATATTACATTGTATGTATATATCACCTTTTATTTATCCATTCATAGGTTGACAGACATTTGGGTTGCTTCCATCTGTATTAGTTAGGGTTCTCTAAGGAAACAGAATCAACAAGAGATATCCATAAATATAAGATTTATAAAAGTATCTCACGTAACTGTGGGTATGCATGAGTCCAAATTCCGTAGGGCAGGCAGCAAACTGGCAACTCAATGATGATGTTCGATGAACTCCTCAGGCAGCAAACTGGCAACTTCGATGAACTCCTCAGGAAACGAACTGGCACCTTTGATGAACTCCTCAGGTAACGCTTCACTGATTAGCCAAAGAAGTGAAGGTCCTCTATCTGTCTCGCTTAAAAGTCTTCAACTGATTGGATTCAATCAATTGACTGCTGATTTAAAAAACCAGCCTTCTGGTTTATTAACCAGCCACAAATGTCCTTGCAGTAACAGTTAGGCCAGAGCTTGCTTGACCAGACACCTGGACACTATCACCTGGCCAAGCTGACACATAAACCTAATCATCACACCATCTTTTGGTAATTGTGAACAATGTTGCTATGAACATCGGTATGCAAATATCTGTTCAAGCCTGTACTTTCAGTTCTTTTGGATATGTCCTAGTAGTGGGATTGCCTGATGATTTAGCTTTCTGAGGAATGGCCAAACTGTCTTCCAGAGTGGCTACAACATTTTACACTGCCACCAACAGTGAATGAGTGCTCCCATTACTCCTCATTCTCTCCAACATTTATTTCCATTTTTTTAATAGCAACCATTCTAATTGGTGTAAAATGGAATATTATTGTGTTTTTGATTTCTATTTCCCTGATGGCTAATGATGTTGACCATCTTTTCATGTACTTTCTGATCATTTGTATATCTTCTTTGGAAAGATGTCTGTTCAATTATTTTGTCCATTTTAAAATTGGGTTTGTCTTTTTGTTGTTAAGCTGAAGAATTTCTTTCTATATACTGGATATTAATCCTTTATCTGATATGTGGTTTCCAAATATTTTCTCCCTTTGTGTACATTGTCATTTTATTTTCATGATAATGTCCTTTGAGGAGCAGAAGTAGTTTTATTTATTTATTTAATTAATTAATTTATTTATTTATTTATTTATTTATTTATTTTATTTTTATGATGTCCCATTTATCTATTTTTTTCTTTTGTTGCTTGTGCTTTGGGTGCAAAGTTTAAGAAGTCTAACATAAGGTCCTGAAGATGCTTCCCTACGTTTTCTTCTAGAGTTTGATAGTTCTAGCTCTTATATTTAGGTCTTTGGTCCATTTGGAATTGATTTTGGAAAAGGTGTGACGCAGCAGTCCTCTTTTTTTTTTTTTTGCAAATGGAGATCCAGTTTTCCCAGCACCATTTGTTGGAGAAATTATTCTTTCGCAATTGAGGCTTTGTCACCTTGTCAAAAATCATTTGGCCATAAATGTGAGGGTTGATTTCTGAGCTCTCAATTCTATTCTATAGATCTATATGTCTGTCCTTGTGCAAGTACCATGGCATTTTGCTTATTTTGGTTTTGTAAAAAGTTCTAAGCCCAGGAAGTATTTAGTCTTCCAACTTCATTCTTTTTTTTCAAGATGGCTTTAGCTATTTGGAACTACTTACCCTTCCATATAAATTTGATGATTCCTTTTTCCATTTCTGCAAAGAAGATTGTTGGAATTTTTATTGTGATTGCATTGAATCCATAAATTGCTTTGGATAGTGTGATGGTTGGGTTCACATGTCAACTTGGCCAGGTGATGGTGTCCAGTTGTCTGGTCAAGCAAGCACTGGCCTAACTTACTGTGAGGACATTTCATGGACTTGATTCATCAGTGAGTTGACTGCATCTATGGCTGAATACATATATAATCAACTAAGGGGAGTATCTTCTGCAATGAGAGATATTTATTCCAATCAGTTGAAGTCTTTAAAAGGAGAGGTGGAGATAGCCATGGAGATGTGACCCACCCAGCCTTTGATTAGATTATTTCCATGAAGGTGTAGCCCTGCCATTCAGCATGGGCCTTGATTAGTTTACTGGAGTCCTTTAAAAATGCTGGCACAGACCCAGATGCTTATTGGCTTAGCTCAGAGATGCTTGAAGTATGGGACCCTATGTTGGCTGCAGCTTAGAGAGACATTTTGGAGACAGCTGTTGAAAGCAGACTTTGACACTGACACTTAGAGACGCTTGGAGAACACTATTTTGAAACTAAACAGGGAGCAAGCAAACACCAATCATGTGCCTTCCCAGATGACAGAGTTTTCCAGATGCCATTGCCTTTCTACAGAGAAAGTTTATGTGTGTTGATGCCTTAATTTGGACATTTTCATGGCCTTCAGACTGTAACTTTGTAACCAAATAAACCCCCATATATAAAAGCCAATCCATTTCTGGTATTTTGCATAACAGCAGCATTAGCAAACCAGAACAATATATGTCTGTTAGATCTAGTTAGTTTAGTGTATCATTCAAGTCCTGTGTTTCCTTATTGATCTTGTGACTAGAGGTTCTATCCATTATTGAGAGTGGTGTATTAAAGTTTCCTATATTAATGTCGAACCCTCAGTTTCTCCCTTCAAATCTGTCAGTGTTTGCTGCATATATTTTGGGGACCTGCTCTAGGTGCATATATACTCCTAATTGTTACATCATCCTGTTGAATTGAATGACCATCTTTGTTCCTCATAATGGTTTTTGACTTAAAGTCTATTTTATCTGACATTAGTATAGCCACCCCAGCTCTCTTTTGGTTACTACTTGTATGGTATATTTTTTTTCCATTCTTTCACTGTTAACCCACTTGCATGTTTGCCTTTAAAGTGAGTCTCTTGCAAACAGCATATAGTTGGGTCATGGTTTTTTCATCCATTCTGCCAATCCCTGCCTTTTAACTAGAGAGTTTAATCCATTTACATTTAAAGTAACTATTGATAATACAAGTACTTCTTCTGCCATTTTGCTATTTAACTTGATAAGTCTTATATCTTTTTTGTCCTTCACTTCCATGAAAACCTACTTTTATATTTATTTGCTTTCTTGTGTTGTGCCATACTGGGTGCCTTTTCATTTCTATCTGGATATATTTTTCATCTTTTCCTTGTGGTTAACATATGGTTAAAATTTAACATCCTAGATATATAACAAACCAAATATATGAATATATTTCATTTGATACCAACTTAATTTCAGCAACATATACATACACTTTTCCTATACTCCTCTGTCCCCTCCACACCATTTTTTTGTTCTTGTTATCACTTACATCTTTGCACATTATTTGTCCAAAAACCTAGATTGATCATTACTTTTTATGCATTTGCATTTTAGCATTCTGTAGGAAGTAAGAAGTGGAGTTACATACCAAACAATACAGTACAATAATACTGGCATTTATAGTTACCCAAATGGTTTTCTTTACCACAGGTCTTTATTTCCTTATGCTGCTTTGAACCATTGCCTGGGGTCTTTTCCTTTCAGTCTGAAGAATTCCCTTTAGCATTGCTGTCTGTTGAATTTCATTCTCTTATAAAGGACTCCAGTAATAGGATTAAGGCCCATCCCAACTGGGATGGGCCACACACACCTTAACTGAAGAAACCTCATCAAAAGGTCCTTCTTACAATGGGTTCACACCCACAGGAATGGATTAAATTTAAGACTAGTTTTCAGAGGTACAAAAATCTTCAAACCCCAACAAGTGGGAAGGATATTTTCTTTTTTCTTTTTATTTGAAGTTCCTGGCATTTAAAGAAACCTCTGTCAAAACACTAGCTGTATACAAGTTTAAGGAACAGACCCTTCATGTCTAAATTCCAGATATAACACATTATAGTATCAAAATGCCCAGGTTACAACAACTGATAACAGAACATTAAAAGAAACAGAAAACAATGGTACATGCAAAGGAGCAAGATAAAGTACTAGAAGCCATCTATGGATAGTAGAAGAGCCAGGAAATCTCAGACAAATACTTTTTTTAAAAAATGCTCTTAAATATGTTCAAATAGCTAAAGGAAAGCATGGGCAAAGTGCTAAAGTAAATCAGGAAAATGAGAGATGAAAACAAAAAGAATGTCAGCAAAGAGAGAGATATCTTGAAAAGGAATCCAGCAGAACTGAAGACCACAATAAAAGATATCAAAAATTCCCTAGAAGGGTTCAGCAGAAGGTTGGAGGTGACAGAAGAAAGAATCAGTGAATTCAAAGATAAGATAATTGAATTCATTTAAACTGAGGATCAGAAAGAAAAAATAATGAAGAAAAGTGAACAGAGTCTGACAAACCAGTGGGATACACTCAATCATACCAGTACATGCATTATAGGAGTCTCAGAAGAAGAGGAAAGAGAGAAAGGGGGAAAAGAATATTTGAAGAAATGATGGCTGAAATTTTCCTAAATTTAGCAAAAGACATGAATATATGCATCCAAGAAGTTTAACAAACTCCAAGCAGGATAAATCAAAATAGACATACACAAGACATAGTATGATCAAACTGTCAAATCCCAAAGATAATGAGAGAATTCTGAAAGATGCCAGAAAGATGGAATACATCCTGTACAGAGGAACCTCAGTAAGATTAAGTATACCATTCATCAGAAACCATGGAGGCAAGAAGGTGGTGGAAAGACATATTTAAAGTACTGAAAGGAGAAAATTACCAATCTAGAATTAAATATCTAACAAAACCACTTTTTTTTAAGTGAGGGAGAGATTAAGACAATTACAGATGAACAAAAGCTGAGGGAGTTCTTCACCACTAGCTTGGTACTACAAGAAATGCTAAAGGGAGTTCTTCAGGCTGGAGGAAAAGGACACTAAATAGACCAGTCACATGAAGAAATAAAGTACTCTCAGTAATAGTAATTACATCGGTAAATAAAAATGCCAGTACTATTATATTTTTGATTTGTGAATCTCTTTTTACTTCTTACAGGATCTAAATTGTAAATGCATAAAAAGTAATGATAAATCAATGATTTGGGATTCATAATATATAAATATGTAATTTGTAACAAGAACTACATAAAAGTGGGAGGATGGAGGTATATGCTATTGAAGTTAAGTTGGTAACAATCCAAATAAGATTGGTATAGATTTAGGATATTAAATATAAACCCCATGATAACCACCAAATGTATCTGAAAAATAAGGACAAAAGGAAAAGAGAAGGGATTTCCAAAATGTTTGCTAAAAAGAGAACAACTGAAAACAAAATTAGCAATAATGTATGAATTGAGGGAAAAATAGAATAAGACTTACAAAAACTAAAGAGTAAAATGGCAGAAGAAACCCCTACATTATCAGTAGCTACTTTAAACGTAAATGGATTAAACTCCCTATTAAAAGGCACAGATTGGCAGAATGGATAAAAGAAAGATATGCTATTTACAAGAGATTCATGTTAAACTCAAAGACACAAGTAAATTGACAATGAAAGGATGAGAAAAAATATTCCACACAAATAGCAATCTAAAGAGAGCAGCAGTAGCTATACCAATATCAGATAAAATATACATTAAGTTAAAAACTGTGAAAGAGGAAAAGGAAAGGCAATATATATTGATAAAAAGTTAGGTAAATTCCTCAAGAAGATAAAATAGTTATAAACATATATTCACCAAACAACAAAGTCCAAAAATATATGAAACAAACATTGACAGATTAGAAGGGAGAAATAGTTCTACATTAGTAAAAGGAGACATCAATACATCACTTTCAATAGTGGATAGAACATCTAGATAGAAAATCAGCAACAAAATACATGAATAGTACAATGCTATAAACCAACTAGACCTAGTATATATAGAGAGAGAATACTTCAGCTAACAACACCAGAGTACAAATTCTTCTCAGTTGCCAGTGGATCATTCTCAAGGATAGACTATATGTTAGATTACAAAAATAAGTCTCAGAATATTTTAAAAGACTGAAATCATACAAAATATCTTCTCTGATCACAATGGAATGAAGCTACAGATCAACAACAGAGGGAGAACTGGGAAATTCACAAATATGTGATAATTCCAGAATACATTCATAAACAACCAATGGGTCAAAGAAGAAATCACAAGGGAAATTGGAAACTTCCTTAAGATGAAGGAAAATCAGTACACAAGTCCAAAACTTATGGGACTCAGCAAAGGTGCTCAGAGGGATATTATAGCTCTAAATTTTTACATTAAAAAAAAAGAAAGATCTCAAGTCAATAACTTTATCTCACTCCAGGAGGTATTTTAAAAAGAAGAGCAAAACAGCCCCAAGTGAGAAGGAAAGAGACAATAAAGGTTAGAAGAAATATAAATGAAATAGAGAATAGAAAAACAATAGAGAGAATTAACGAAACTAAACATTGATTCTTTGAAAATATCATTATTAAAAATGACAAACATTTAGCTAGACTGAAAAAAAAAGGAGGGAGAGAATTCAAAAAACTAAAATCAGAAATGTAAGGGGAAACAATACTACTGACCTTACAAAAATAAAAGGGACTATAAGAAGATATTGTATGCCACCAAATTAGAAAAACTAGGTGGAATACACAAATTCCTAGAAACACACACACTACCTAAACTGACTCAAGAAGAAATAGAAGAGATCAACAGACAAATAACAGATAAAGAGATTGAATCAGTAACCAAAAAACTCCGAAGAAAAAAAATTTCAGGACTACGTGGCTTCACTGGTGACTTTTACTAAACATGAGAAGAATTAACACCAATCCTTCTCAAATGCTTACAAAAAAAATGAAGAGGAAGGAAGACTTCTTAATTCATTCCATGTGGCCAGCATCACCCTAATACCAAAACCAGATAGAAATATCATAAGAAAAGAAAATTATAGACCAGTATCCCTTTGGAATATAGATGCAAAATCCTCAACAAAATACTAGCAAATAGAATCCAACTGCATATAAAAGGATTATAGACCATAATCAACTGGGATTTATCCCAGGAATGCAAAATGGTTCAACCTAAGAAAATCAATCAAAGTAATAAATCACATTAACAAAATGAAATAAATTTTAAAAACACGTGATCATCTCAATTGATGTAGAAAAGGCATTTGGCAAAATCTGACATCCTCTCGATAAAAAAAAAAAAAAAAAAAGTCTGAAAATTAGGAATAAAATGGGACTTCCTCAACATGATTGAGAGCATATATGAGAAAACCACAGCTAACATCATATTCAATGGTGAAAGACTGAAAGCTTTCTCATGTAAGATCAATCACAACACAATGATGTCACTTTCACCACTGTTATTCAACATTGTACTGGAAGTACTAGCTAAAACTGTAAAACTTCTAGAAGAAAACATAAGGAAGCATCCTCAGGACATTGTGTTGGGCAATGATTTCTTAGACTTTATATCCAAAACACGAGCAACAAAAGAAAAAATAGATAAATGTGACCTCATCAAATTAAAAACATTCGTGCATCAAAGGGTACAAAAGTAAAAAGTCAACCTACAGAATGAGAGAAAACATTTAGAGACCAGATGTCTAATAAGTGTTTAACATCCAGAATTTGTTAAGAAATCCTACAACTCAACAATAAAAGGACAAAAAACCCAATTTAAAAATGAGTAAAATACTTGAATAGACATTTCTCCAAAGAGGATATTCAAATAGCCATAAAAACACTTGAAAAGATGCTCAATGTCATTAGCCATTAGGAAATATAAATCAAAACACAATGAGATATGATTTTACAACCACTAGAATGGTTACTATTAAAAAGTGGAAAATAACAAGTGTTGGAGATGATATGAAGAAATAGGGACAGTGGGAATAGATGGGATTATAAAATGGTTCAACCACTGTAGAAGACAGTTTGGTGGTTCCTTTACAAAGTTAAGTATAGAAATACCATATGGCCCAGCAATCTCACTGTTCTAGTTCACTAGTGCTGCCAGGGTACAAAATACCAGAAATTGATTGGCTTTTATAAGGGGTTTTATTTGGTTACACAGTTACAGTCTTAAGGCCATAAAGTGTCCAAAGTAAGGCATCAACAATCAGGTACCTTCACTGGAGGATGGCCAATGGCATCTGGAAAACCTCTGTTAGCTGGGAAGGCACATGGCTGGTGTCTGCTCCAGAGTTCTGGTTTCAAAATGGCTTTCTCCCAGGATGTTCCTCTCTAGGCTTTAGCTTCTCTCCAAAATGTCACTCTCAGTTGCTCTTGGGGCATTTGTCCTCTCTTAGCTTCTCCAGAGCAAAAGTCTGCTTTCAAAGGCCATCTCCAAAATGTCTCTATAAACTGCAACTCCTCTCTCAGCTCCTGTACATTCTTCAAAGTATCCCTCTTGGCTGTAGCAAGCTCACTCCTACTGTCTGAGCTTATATAGTGCTCCAGTAAACTAATCAAGGCCCATGCTGTATAGGTGGGGCCACACCTCCAGGAAATTATCCAATGAAAGATCTCACCCACAGCTGAGTGATCACATCTCCACAGAAACATCCAATCAAAGTTTCCAACCCAATCAACACCAATGTTTCCTGCCCACACAAGACTGCATCAAAGACAGTGGCATTTTGGGGGAACATAATATATCCAAACCAGCACACTCACTTCTAGGTATATACCCAAAAGAATTGAAAGCAGGGACTTGAGCAGATATTTTCACACTGATGTTCATAGAGGCATTATTCACAATTGTCAAAAGATGGAAGCAACCCAAGTGTTCATCAGCTAATGGATGGATAAACAAGATGTAGCATATACATAGAAATGGAATATTACTCGGCGATAAAAAAGAATGAAGTTCTGATACAAGCAACAACATGGATGAACCATGATAACATGTTGAATGGAATAAGCCATACACAAAAGGACAAATTATGATCTCATTGATAAGAAATAATAAGAATAAGCAAATTCATAGAGTCAGGAACAATAATGTAGGTTATCATGGTCCAGGATGTGGATAGGTAATGAGGGGTTAATGCTGTTTGGGGTGATGGAAAAACTTTGGTAATGGATCAATGCTGGCAGTGGTAGGCAACTTTATGAACATAACTAACATCACTGAGTCATATATTAGGATGCAGATAAAAAGGGAAATTTTAGGTTGTATATATGTTACTAGAGCAATTTTTAAAAAAATAAAACCATAGGACTGTACAAAACAAATAGTGTATCCTAATGCAAACTATGGGCTATAATTAATAGCACAATTATAATAATATTCTTTCATCAATTGAATTAACAAATTTACCAAAATAATGCAAGTTGTTAATAATAGGGAGGCTATCTGGGCACTCTGTATTTTCTGCATGATTTTTCTGTATACCTACAACTTTTTTAATAATAAAAAATTATATTTAAAAATGGGCAAAGGAGTGGCTGGAGCTACTCGGACGGCCTGACCGAAGCGAAGAGCCTGGAACCTGGGGCTGGGGGGTCCTGCCGCCTCCGACTCTTCGCCTCTGGAGCAGAGGTCAGGCCCGCTCTCACGCAGCCCAAGCGTCACCCCTGGCCCGCCTAGCCCTGGAAGAGCGGGCTCCTGGCTGTGTTGGGGGCAGAGCCCGGGCGGCCGTCCGGAAAGAACTCCGGCGGGGCCTCAGGGTTCCCGTGCCCAGCATCAGGCTGGCAGCACCCGCTGCCGCATCCCTTGGGCTTGGCAGCCTCCCCTCTCTCCAGTCCAAATAAGATGCAGACCTTAATTTTTGTCCAAAAAACAGAAGCAGCCTCCGTGTAGGACTGGGCTCGGCCGAGCTCCCCCTGCTGATTCCCAGGTTTCCGTTTGGGAGGAAAAATAGTTTAGAAAAGTCACAAATTGACAGCTCCAGCCCTAAACAACCCATGCAGTCCCAGAGGAGCGGCAGAACTAGATTTCCAGGGTTCTAACAAAATAAGACTGAGGATGTCCAGTTTCAACAAAAAATTACAAAACATGCTAAGTAATAAGAAAGTATGGCCCAGACACAGAACTTGCCAGAAACCATCCCTGAGAAATCTCATACATTTTAACTGCTAGTCAAACACTTTAAACCAACCATTAAATATGTTTAATGAGCTAAAGGAACCCAAACTCAAAGAACTAAAGAATATAAGAAAAACAGAAATGGTAGAACCAAACAAATCTTGGAGCTGCAAAATACAGTAAAATGAAAAACTACACAGATACAATAGTAGATTTGAACAGACAGAAGAAAGTATCTGCAAACTAAGAAAAAAAAACCTGAAGAAAAATGAACAGCCTGATGGGCCTGTGGGACACCATCAGGTAAAACGATGTAAGCATCGTGAGAGTCCCTGAAGGACAACAGAGAAAAGGGCAGAAAAAGGATTTCAAGAAATAATGGCTGAAAACTTCCCAAATCTGAATAAATGATTATCCACATCCAGGAAGCCCAGTGACCTACACAAAGACACATTATAGTGAACTCTCAAAATCCAAAGATGAGGAGAAGAATTCGAAAGCAGTGAGAGAGAAGTGATTTGTCACATGCAAGGTTGCCAATAAGATTAAGAGCGGATTTCTCGTTAGAACCCATGGAGGCCATTAGATGGGTGGATGACACATTTAAATATTTAAAGAAAAAAACCTGTCAACCAAAATGCTGTATCTGGCAAAACTGTCCTTCAAAACTGCAGGCCAAATTAAGACATTTACAGATAAACAAAAGCTGAAAGAGTTCATTACCTGAAGACCTGCGCTACAAAAACATGCTAAAGGGAATTCTTCATGCTGCAATGAAAGGACACTAGACAGCAACTTGAAGCCATAAGAAATAGAACTACGTAGGTAATATAGAATCGTCTTACTGTACTTTTGGATCGTAACTGCCCCCCCCCCCCTTACTGAGGTTTTAAATCTGTGTTAAGGGGTAGAGTGGATGAGATGCCACCTGAGCCCAATGCTGCCAAGGGGAAGTCTGCAAGTGATGCAGAACAGTCCGTACAATAACTGCTTTCAGCAATATGGAGACGACATGAAGATACACAGCAACAATACGGTTGGAATCTCAAAATATACATACATGAATGAAAGACAAAAAACAAGTGTGTACTGTGTGACTGTATTTATATAAAAATAGAAAATGCAAACGACTCTGTAGGGACAGAAAGGAGAGGTTGCCTGGAGATGTGGGGTGGGGGAGAAGGGTGAGGGGGGTGGTGATAAAGGAGTGCAGGAAAACCTTGGGGAGTAAAAAAAAAAAAAAAAAATGGGCAAAGGACTTGAATAGACGTTTCTTCATAGAAAAGATTCCCAATATCATTAGCCACCAGTGAAATGCAAATCAAAACTACAATGAGATATCACCTCACACCTCCTAGAATTGCTACTATTTTTTAAGAAAGGAAAATCACAAGGATCAAAAAAATAGAAACCTTAGTCATTGTTGGTGGGGATATAAAATGGTGCAGCCACTGTGGAAAATAGTTTGGAAGTTCCTTCAAAAAGTTAAACACACAACTAACGATCCAGCAATCATTCTTCTAAGTGAATCCTAAAAGAATTGAAAGCAGGGACTCAGACAGATATTTGTACATCAATGTTCATAGCAGAATTATTCACAATAGCCAAAAGTTGGAAGTGACCCAAATGTCTATCAGCAGATGAATTTATTTTTTAAAAAATAAGGAATATTAGCCTAAAAAATGAAGTTCTGACTTAGGCTACAACATGGGTGAACTTTGAAGACATCATTTTGGGTGAAATAGGTCAGACACAAAGGAACAGATGTTGTATAATTCCACATACATGAAATAGCTAGAATATGCAAATTCAAAGAGACAGAAAGTAGAGTTCAGATTACCATGGGTGGAGGAAAGGGGGAATGGGGACATACTGCATAATGGGTACAGGGTTTCTGTTTGGAGTGATGAGAAAATGCTGGTAATGGATCATGGTCAGGGTAGTGCAACATTGCAAAATGTGACTAATTCTACTGAATGGTATGCCTGGCAGTGGTTAAGACGGGAAAATTTACATTGTATATATGTTTCCAGGTTTTAAAAAGAAACACAATGGCTAAAGAGACAATAACAATTAAATGCCATCCATGACCCTGGGCTGGAACTAATAATGGAGGAGAAAAGACCCAAAACGACATTTTTGGGCCATATGAAAAAACTAGAATATATACCGGGAACTTTATATCAAGTTAAATATTTGAACTTGATAACTGTTCCTAAAGTGGTTACATTAAGTATTTTCGTTCTCAGGAAATGTACAGGAAAGTAATGCATTCAAGGGCATGATGTTTACAACCTACTCTCAAATGTTTACAAAATAGATAGATAAATGGATGGATGGATGGATGAATAGATAGATGGTTAGATAGAATGATACAGCAAATGCAGTAAAATGTCAAAAGATGGTGGATCTGGGTATCTAGGTGGTGGGTATGTTGGGGTTCTCCTTATAGGCTTTGTAGTATTTTTGCAACTGTCCTTTAAATTTGAAACTATTTCAAAATAAAAAGTTTGTAAGAAACATGAGTATATCTCAGCTAGATGTTAGAAAGGAACCAATCTTATGTAAGTGAAGTGACTCACAAAAAGATGTAAAATCGGATTGTGCCAAGGCACTATTTGCATAGCAAGATCATTTAAAAAACCCAAATAAACTTCTAATTATCAAAACTGTGGGGGAAAATGTTTCTAAGGTAGAGGCATAGAGAGGGTATAGAAGTGAGAGAGGATTTCCATTACTCTGTGACACAGTCCTTTCAACATTGCCCTCTGTCTATGATAACATCACAAGAATATTAGAAAAAAATGATTGAGACAGAAAAGCATAGCTGTCAGAAATTTGACATATGTGGTGACTTCTCCATTTCATTTAAAGTGCAGTCAAAAGATTACCATGACCTTCAGGGAGCTCCATGATCTGCCCCTGATGGTCCCTGTGCTGGTTTGAATGTATTATGACCCCCAGAAAAAGCCATTTTCTTCGATGCAATCTTGTGGGGCAGACATATTAGTGGGGATTAAGTTGGAACGTGTGGATTAGGTTGTTTCCATGGAAATGCACCCCACCCAACTGTAGGTGATAACTCTGATTGGATAATGCTCATGGAGATGTGGCCCCACCCATTCAGCATGGGCCTTGATTAGTTCACTGGAGCACTATATAAGCTCAGACAGAAGGAGCGAGCTTGCTACAGCCAAGAGGGACACTTTGAAGAATGCACAGGAGCAGAGAGTGGAGCTTCAGCTTACAGAGACATTTTGGAGATGGCCTTTGAAAGCAGACTTTGCTCCAGAGAGGCTAAGAGAGGACAAACGCCCCAAGAGCAACTAAGAGTGACATTTTTGAGGAGCTGAAGCATAGGGAGGAACATCCTGGGAGAAAGCCATTTTGAAACCAGAACTCTGGAGCAGACACCAGCCATGTGCCTTTCTAGCTAACAGGGGTTTTCCAGATGCCATTGGCCATCCTCCAGTGAAGGTACCTGATTGTTGATGCCTTACCTTGGACACTTTATGGCCTTAAGACTGTAACTGTGTACCAAATAAACCCCCTTTCATAAAAGCCAATCCATCTCTGGTGTTTTGCATCCTGGCAGCATAAGCAAACTAGAACAGTCCCCCAATTCTCTAACTGCATTCCACCCTAGCCCCAACAGCATCTTTGCTTTTTCTTCAACACACAAGACACTCTCTTGCCTATGAGCCTTGACACTGTTTTATTGAAGCCTTGAAATTTTTTTCTTCCAGATACCTACATGGGCAACCCCTCACTCCTTTAAATCTTTGCTCAGATGTGACTTTCTCATTAAGACCTATTCTAACTACTCTATTTAAAAACTGACATTCTGATTCCTACACCCCTCACACTCTTGTCCCTCTTTCCCTGATGTGTATTTTTTTCTTTTTCCGTAGCACTTATCACCTACCAATATGCCATATAATTTATTATTTTATTATATTGTTTGTTTTCTGTCTCCTCTCACTAAATGTAAACTATATAGAGGCAGAGTGTGTATGTTTTTTGGTGTATGCTCATTGATGTATTCCGATTGTCCAGATTATATCTACTATAGAGTAGACACTCAAATTTACCAAATGAATGAATGGATGGATTTAGTTTCATTCACTTAGTTTCAACTCTTTGTGTCCCCCAACACATATAGGCTGTGGGAATGCAAATGAGTTAATTAACCTTATGAATAAAATGAGGATAATAATTGTACCAAATTCACTGGATTGTCACGTGAATTAAATGAGATAATGTATAAGGCATACTGCCTAACATAGAGTAAGAGTGCACTGTTAGCTACTAACATTAAAAAAAGTAAGCAAATTTGAACATCAGTTTAGAAAAGTTGCCAAATTCCAATAAGGACTAAATATCCTCTAGATGTCTATCCATGTTTATAAGTGAGAGCACAGATGTAATATATTTCCCAAATCTATTATCATGCTAAAACTCATATACATGAAGTTTTATAATTTTTCAACTTGCCACTTCTTGTCTAGAAGAGTGTTGTATCATCTACAAACTTAGAAATCTTAGCATTCATTTTTTTCTTCCAGATCATTAAAAGAAAAAAAAAATGTTAAATGAGCCATTCAAACACTAATCCCCGGAATGATTATTTGCACTTATCCTTCCAGAAAAGTTACCATTTATCACATCCCCTTGTTCAATTCACAGACAAACGTGGAGTTCATTCCTCCAAGGACTACCCCCAACCTCTAGATTTTCTTGGAAAAGAGACAAATTTGGGACAATATTTCAAACTCATCTCTACTCCAACATTCTCACAGGCCTCGGCTTATTAAAGATAACAGGAGACTTCTGAGTAACATGGTGTAGACTTCAATCCCCTGGGGTAGTTAATGAGCATATAATGAGCTCCAAGAACTTTGAATGTGTACAAAAAAAACTTAGTGCTCTAAAAAATAGCAAATAATAGAACACAGTTTGAAAACAGCTACAGAAGCAATAAATGCAAAAATGGCACACTATGAATTGACTTTATGAATGCTAAATGAATGCAGAATAAAGGACCAACAGAAAGCAAGAACTATAGGGAGGGATTCGGCTATAGACCTCTTTCGTTCTGCAGACATAGCTGTAGGAGATGCAAATGCTTTTTCTTTTCTTTGTCAAGAAACCAGTTTAAAATCCAAAAAAGAGGGAAAATTTAGTGAAATGAGACAGACATATGTTGTGGAATCCCAGGGTAGCAAGGTCACTTAAGGGGCTTAAGCCAAGAACTGGGAAGATTTCACAATCCCAAAAAATGCTTACTCTCTCTCAGCTTCTCATCTCCTGTCTTCACAAACAATTATTTTTCTCTCCAAGCCTACCTTTCTCTGCTTCTCAGTAGGCAGAAGACAGCTGCCCCAGAGCCTCCTCATTTATATCATCTCACTTCCAGCCCCTGCAGACTAACACTTCTGTATCTGAATCCAAATTTCAAACTACTATGAGAGAAAATTGAATTGGTCCAGCTTGGGTTAGATAAACTCTACCTCCCCTGCTTTCTCCTTGCCTCTCCTGTCCAATCCCCTATGGCACCACGGCTGATTAGGGGGAAGGGGATATGTACTTCTGGGGCTTGTGATGGTGTGAATACTGAGGGACTGGGGTTATTGTGAGCTGTATAATTACTCAGAATCTGCAGAGCTCTGTGGTCCTTTGAACCCTTTTCCCATGAGCTCTCTGAATGCCTCAGCATGGGGTGGAAAATGGCATTTCTAAAATCCTGAGTTAGGACTTCCATAGATCCTTCTTCCAAATTCTTAGCTATAGTCTGCCCATAATATTCTGGGGTCTTAATTATAGCCTACACCTCCTGACTCAGGTTTAGGCAGTGCAGGAAGGTGGCATTATTTCCCTCCCCTCTAGCTTGTAAAGGAAGTTTCAGGCAAAAGGTGCCAGGTACTGTACCAGGCACTGAGTATACGAAAAGAATAAGATATTGACATTCCCATTCATTAGTAGAAGGAAAAACAGAAAGAACAAAAAATTGCAAGACAATTAGAGATGCACAATCATGTTGGGAAAAGCACAGCACAAAAATGGAAAAAAAATCATAAACTCATGTTAATACTCTTTTAAGAATCACCATTATCCTTAGAAAGCAGTAAAGGGAAAATAGCAATGATTGGTATCTTCTGGATAAACTAATGAATAGTTCAAGCAAACAAAATTTTTTAAGTTGTTAAATAAAATGGCTTCTCTAGAACGTGACATGTGACTACAAGATTGAAATTTCTCTTTGTGTATTAAAGAACCCTTTGAAAATGAAAACAATTAAGACAGCCTTAGATCACTAGTGCTAGTACTCTTTTCAGGTGTAAATTGATTATTTTTGGTTCATTTAATAAAGAAATTATAAGACGCATTTTTTGCTTGAGTTGAGTTTAAATTAACCAGAAATACTTGTGCTTGGCAGTAATTTTGGTCATAAAGTAATTCAGTTTTTTTATCCCACACATGACATTGTTCACTTCTACCAGGTTCTTGGCTATTGGCATCATAACTTCCACAGGATATTCCAGAAGACACACACATAGCAGTGACGTTAACATAATTGGCTCCACAGCCTTCATTCAACAACACCATACTAATACCTCCACCTTTTCATTCAGAAAATAGCTTCTGGGAGGAAATAAAAATGAGTGATGGGACTGAAAGCGTGATTGGAATAAACTATGAAAAACTGATCGCCTACATTTCTCAGAATCACCCCTTTTCCTCTGTAATTTTAGCAGAAGTCTTAATTTATTATATTATGTTTGCTTTTATGTTGTCTTGGGTGAGACTCATATCCATCTTTCCCTTTGAGTCATATGGAATGGCCGTTAATGGGAATGATGACAACACAGCATTGAGTCATACAGTCAACAGGGAAAGGAAAGCTGGGGCAGCTGACTACCATCTTTCCAGATGCCAAGGCAGAGCTAAAGTAGCAGAGGTTATAAATTATATGTGCAGGTCCTTTCTTAATGACAATGGCAAAGTTAAACAGAAAAAAAAAATTAATGAACAACTGTGAACTATGGGGGATACAAAGAATTATGAAATATCTTCCTGTCTTAAAGAAGTTGGCAAACCAGTTCAAAAGACAGCCATAAGTGAATAAAAAAATTTAAATTAAAAAAAACTTGGTTAGGTTCACCAATGGATAGCAAGGAAAGGGTTTATTGAAAGGATAAGAGATATTTAAGTTCTTTGACCATATTTTAAATTAGTATAATGCACCACAGTATACAGAATTTTTGCCAGCATAATCACATTTAATCCTAAAAATCAATTTGTGGAACTGGTATTGTTAGCCCTATTTTACACATGGGGGTCCAAAGGCTCAGCATATTCAAATGTGACTTCTCACAGTCACAGTAACGAGGCAGCTTTCCTGATACTTTAGCTCTTACAAGGTAGTCGGGTTATCATGCTTGGTTAGATACAGCTACTCTGTTGAACACCCAATGAAGCCATGGGTTGGCATGATGTCCCTTGATGGGGATGGGCGTTGACAGAGTCAAGCCACTGAGGAAGAGAAAGGTCCTCAGCAAGAACCCAGAACTCTGGCTTTTGACATGCAGGCGAAGAAACTTTCATTCCTCTGGGCCTCACTGTCTTGATCCTCATCTTTACAGGGGGTAGAGACTCCTGATGACAAGTATAGAATGTGCCCACAACAAAGTAGCTAGCCAGGAGCTCAAATGGGACAGGGCCAACCAGCCCCAGAGGGAAAGCAACATTTTGTAAGCCTTACCATTGGGATTCAAGTTATTCTCTGGGTTCATTTTTCCTTTTGTTACCCTTTCTCAACCCCAAGCTTCAATAATATCTCATGTGTTGTTCCTCTCTCAGTGGAGTTATGGAGAACAAAGAGGATTCAGATGTCCACCAATGTGCCCCTGAGGCCTTGCATTTGTAAAGAGGGTTGTGGTATGTTAGGGGAAGGTGAGTCTTAGCCAGGTCTAACTACTATTCTCCAAATGAAAATCTCCATCTGTTAATAACTGGAGCGATTGAGGTAATTTTCCCATTAAAGAAAGCAGTGGTTTCCTGACTGTCAAGTAGGTTAGCAAGTAACAAAGTAGGAGTCTCAGTCTTCAGTCTTCTGTCCTTCAAAATGATTGCTCTTTCCACTACCACTTTCAGGTGAACACAGAAGATGGGCAACATGTATCAGAGCCCTTTTCATGAGCTAGGCACATGGCTAATTAGTTAATACCCCTTAAGAAAACTGATAGAGAATTCATTCTTGAACCACAGAATAAATGATCTATTTGGATATAATCAGAGGCATAAGAAAAGAACTAGAACACCTTGACTGAGGACAACAAAGAAGGAGAGTTTCAAGATGGCAGTAGTCAAAAGTGTCGCCTGTGGGATTCACTCATGGCTTCTTTTTTTCAAAGTGCTCTTAAGTCTCTTCTATGTCTATCAGTCCTATCTCCTCCATTAGGAGGAGAGCCTGGAATTTAAAACTCCCCACCTTTCACCATATTCATTGATCACTATATAAATATGGTGTGTATATAAATTAAAGGGAGACATTCTACAATTCCCCAATACAAATCCAGTCTCTTTTACTTCATAGCTACAGTTTTATGCCATTCATGGTTATTAACTAAGACATGGCTAATGTACTTCCCTGTGCCCTCGGTCTTTCCAAGGAGCATTGTGGCTTCAGTGCTTGAAATAACTAGCCTCTAAGGGAGAATAGGACTAGGTGAAGAAAAAGGTTTGCTTCCATCAGCAGATCACTGGAAACTAAAATTTAAATCAGTGAGTGTTGTAACTGCTGAGCTACTCTTTAGCAAATGTGACAGGTAATGATGTGTTTCACAGTTTGAAACCAATGACTAATATGAAATTTTAGGATATTTATGCAAGACATCATTTCACTTAGCAGAAATCTTTGAGGTTGTACCTACCTCAGTAATTTACTCAAAGACATTGTTTCTCACAGCTGATCTACAAGTAGCTCTGCTTTGCTTCTCCAGATAAAGATGACCTGAAAAATAAAACAATCAGAAAAAAAAAAGACAAAGAACAACTGTTTTTAAGGAAGGATTTGGATTAAAAAATTGTAAGATGACTTTACCTTGTCACTCATTAACTGGTTCTGGGGACAGTTCTAGAAATAGATTTCAAAAACACCATAAGAAAAGGGATCATCAGTAGGTAAGTGTCTGTGGTTCCAAAGTGACTATTTTCAAGGGTACAAGATTGACTTGTCTTTATAGGTTTTGAAGTATCTGTTTTAAAAATTATCTTTTCCAGTTAATAGTTATACGTAGACATCATTCAGGGAAAATAAACTGAAAAGAAAGTTTTCAACAGTAACAGATACCAACTTTATTGACTTCAAAGCAATTAAATTTTTTAAAATTACACGAAAATGTTTCTAGTTTTTGTCTCAGGATGGAACATGTGATGGATTATTCTGACTTCTGTGTCCTTTGTGATTTTCTGTATTTTCCACATTTTCTACACTCAAAATTGCATTTTTTTATAATCAGAAAAAAATTAAGGTTTATTTGTAAAGTAAGTTTGTTCACATCATGCTCTGGGGTTGTTAGGTGGTGCCACTATTCTTTCAGAGGAAAACCCAAATTCTCTGTCTGAAGGAACAAATAAGGTTTATGTAAGAATCATATAATCAGACTCTAGCTGGCACCTATTGAAAGAATTTTCTTTAAGCGAGTGCTTTCATGATCAAAAATATTAATTCAGCACATTTCAATTTTCTCTGGTCTGGGTGGCACATTAATTTCCTCTCATTGACTTCCAAGGAGCTCTGCGTGTGGACAAGCCATCCAGGACAGGGAACTAAAACCTGGCCCCAGCAGGCACTCAGCATCTTCCTTCACAGTTCTCTTCATTGTTTACATAGCATAGAATTCTTTTTTTGGCTAGAAAAGCATTTGTTTATTAAATTTTCCTTAAATTGCCTGTGGTTTTAAATTAAGGAGGACTTCATTTAGAGGAAAAAGCATGTGGAGCAGGGTATGGGGGTGGGATGGAGATGGTGGTTCATAACACAAATCATTTGAGAAAATAGTCCAGAAGATTTTGCCCATCATGTTCACTTCTCTCATTCAGAGAAATGTTCCTTCTCCTGGTGAGACATGGGCAAGTCTTGCTCTCTCTCTTTATTTTAAAGGTTCTTTTTAAATGGATATCCATTAAAAGTTATTCTACATGTCTGTGCTGTAATCAAAAGCAACTTTTTTAAATGCCCTGAGGACTTTCATCTTTATTCTTATTGGTCTTGATTCTTCTGGTTGAAGTAACAATATAAAACCTGATTTTAACTGTCATATATTGATGAATAAAAGTTAAAAGTTACATTCTTCTGATTTTCATGATTTCCCCACATCAATGGATATTATTTTCTGGGTATATGATTCTGTATTTTGCTCTCTAAAATATGTCATGTTATCAGCCTTTCACGTTACTAGACAGGAAAATCTGAATACACAGGTATAAATTAATTCAATGATGAAACAAAATTAAAACAATGTTTTCCACAATGGCTACTGAGCTTCATTTTACTGTATGTTTTAAGAGCAACTCACCTTCATTTTATTTTCTCTATGTACATGTATATCACCATACAACAAAATAGCAAATGTGAAATTATTTTGAGCACAGATTTTGTGATATTGTGATGAAATGAATGTATTTTGTATTTGGAAAGATAGTGTCATTTTGGGGTCCAGGGGGTGGAATGTGCCGGTTTGAGTGTATTGTGTCCCCCAAATGCCATTATCTTTGTGGTCTTGTGTGGGGCAGAAGTTTTGGTGCTGGTTGGATTTGCTTGGAGTGTGCCCCACCCAGCTGTGGGTAATGATAATTTTGATGCGATGTTCCCATGGAGGCGTGGCCCCACCCATTCAGGGTGGGCCTTGATCAGTGGAGCTATATAAATGAGCTGACTCAAAGAGAGGGAACGGAGTGCAGCTGGGAGTGATGTTTTGAAGAGGAGCAAGCTTGCTAGAGAGGAACGTCCTGGGAGAAAGCCGTTTTGAGGCCGGAGCTTTGGAGCAGACGCCAGCTGCCTTCCTAGCTAGCAGAGGTTTTCCGGACACCATTGGCCATCCTCCGGTGAAGGTACCCGATTGCTGAGGTGTTACCTTGGATGCTTTGTGGCCTTAAGACTGTAACTGTGTAGTGAAATAAACCCCCGTTTTATAAAAGCCTATCCATCTCTGGTGTTTTGCATTCTGCAGCATTAGCCAAAATCTGTTTTAGTTTGCTTTTATAAAACGGGGGTTGATTTGGCTACACAGTTACAGTCTTAAGGCCACAAAGCGTCCAAGGTAACACACCAGCAATCGGGTACCTTCACCGGAGGATGGCCAATGGTGTACGGAAAACCCCTGTTAGCTAGGAAGGCAGCTGGCGTCTGCTCCAAAGCTCCGGCCTCAAAACGGCTTTCTCCCAGGACGTTCCTCTCTAGCAAGCTTGCTCCTCTTCAAAACATCACTCCCAGCTGCTCTCCGTTTGTTTCCTCTGAGTCAGCTCATTTATATAGCTCCACCGATCAAGGCCCACCCCGAATGGGTGGGGCCACGCCTCCATGGGAACATCTCATCACAATGATCATTACCCACAGCTGACTGGGGCACACTCCAAGCAAATCTAACCAGCACCAAAAATGTCTGCCCCACACAAGACCACAAAGATAATGGCATTTGGGGGACACAATACACTCAAACCGGCACATTCCACCCCCTGGACCCCAAAATGACACTATCTTTCCAAATACAAAATACATTCATTTCATCAGTGACATTATAAATTATTTTGATCAGCAAAGTATTAGCAGCCAAAGACACCTTTCAACAATGAAAATTTTGACATTATAAATTATTTTGATCAGCAAAGTATTAGCAGCCAAAGACACCTTTCAACAATGAAAATTTCAAGCTCATCACATTTGTCCTGGATTTCTATTCATAGAAATCTGTTAATCTAGATATAAGTACCAATATGTAGAAAATGAAGAAACCATAAGAGATATATCCACTGTGGTACCATTTCCCTGTGAAAGTGTTAATAAAATTTAAGGACACAGAATTAGTAGAAATCACTCCTTTGGCTTAATTGAAATGCTCAAGATCTGATGGGGTGATTTTTTAAATTCACAGAAACATTGATTTCAGAAACAATTTCCTTGTCACTAAGGGAAGAGGGGCCAAAAGGCTTGCACAAGTCGCCTGTTATGAGCCATGTACTTCTTTGAGTTAGCTGCAGCCACAATGAACGCAGAAATGCTCCTGTGGTAGGACTGTTAGGAAGGCTTTGCTCTGTCCCCCAAACCAGCACAGAAACTGCCCAAGTCTGAGACTTGCCTCCAAAGAGGCTGTCAGTAACTAATAAATTCAGACCCCTCTGTTTATGAAGAGAGTGACTGAAAGCATGCTAACATTCTAAGAGTTTATAACTCCCCCAATCTACTTCTCTTCCTTAAAGGAAGCCCTCTCTTTGGACTTAGAGCAGACATCTGCCAAGCAGATGATATTCTACACAAGCACACTAGAGCTAATCGAATAGCAAGGTATCGGGGAATATGAAACTGCTGCAGTTTCACAACATGTATTGAGAACAAAATTTCATAGTCCCTTTCCTCTGGGTCTTTATCAAAGGATAAAAAAATACAACTTTCCATTTATGTATTTTTAAAATAGTTTATCATTATTATGTTACTCCTTTGTGGATATAACAAAAAGGGAGAAATGCACATAAACTCATAGGTCTCTTGGCTCCTCAAAGAAGAGTACATTAAAAAAAGAAAGAACATTTCCAGAAGCATTTTTAAGTAGTGAAGAAATTTACAAATGCTTGAGTGGCACAGTAATCACTTCATCAAGAAGATTTGCAATGCCAATAATTTGCTTTCAATTTCCCCAAATAAGAAGATCTATTATGTTGAGTAATTGCTTCCAAAAGATGTGGGAATCAGGTTTGTACAGATTTACCTGTAGTTCAGAGACTGTCTCTACTTCATGCATTCTTTGCAAAATTGTTTAAAACTTTTTCTTCTTTTTTTCTTTTCCTTTTTTTTTTTTTTTTTTTTTTTTTGTCTAAGCTTCTTACTTGCTATTGATTTTTGGTTCACATTTTAATATCATTTGCAGTTCATTTCAATTTAAGAAAACTAATGTGTATAATAAAATTATAAAAGCAACCAGGCTCCCTTTCTCCTGCACCCACTTGTGATTGGTTTGACCCTGAGAATCATTATTCTACAATTCATACAGTTAGTATGCACTAATTGCCTACAATGTAGGCACTATGCTAGGTGCTGAGGAAATAATGGTGTGAATAGGAAGAATGTCCTCTCTCCTCTGCCTATATGCTAACAGGGATAACTGCTATTGAACCAGTAATAGCCAAGGATGATTGGAAAGGCTTGACTGGGATTTTAGGAAAGACTTTCCACAGGACATTATATTCAAAATGAGATCTAGTAGCAACTGTCCTCCAATATTTGTTCTCTCCTATTCCACATTAATAGAATGGTACTTGGATGCATAAAGACTGAGAATAAAGACTCCCTGCTTTCTTTGAAGTTAAGTGATGTCAAATGACAAATTTCTGGCAAGTGAAATGTAAATAGAAATAAAAATGTGGAACTTTGGGGCTATATCTTTAAAGTACATGACCTCAGCTTCCCTTTCCTAATTTTCTGCTGTGCAGAATACAATAATGATAATAAACCATCTTGGGCAATGCAGATGAGATAAACTCTTTGGGGAGAGCAGAATAACAAGAAAAGAACATGGGCCCTGGTAATATTCCGAGCATAGCGGCCATATCAGCTTAAAAAAATAAAATTCAATCTTCATTTTGTTCTCTGTTACACACAGCTGAACATATAACTTAACTAATGCTTTCTTGAAAGAAGAGGCAACCAGAGAAAAAGGAAGACAGTATTGCAGACTAATGGATAATTGTGCACAACCCATTCAAGTTTGGTTTGTCAGATATGTTTACCTTTTTGGTTGGTCTTCTATCTAGAACCTCTCACTTTTTCAGGATGAAAATAAAACTATCTTTCCTCAGGAACTTATTAATCATTTTAAGCTATTCTTTAAAAGTATTAAACAATGCACATATGATGATTAGAATAGAATTCTTTTTCATAAGAAAAGCAAGTCTGGCTCAATGCATTTTGGATTCACACACACAAGAAAAACCCAAAAGGTATTTCCCCATCCATTAACCACAAGAAAAAGAGAGCCTCTCCTTTTAAAGGATATAGAATCCTGACATTTTGGTTAATTTATAGTTATAGCTCTCCAAATACATTTTAAGAACTAGTTGATGTTTTAAAGTATATATTTTAGATATTTTTAATAAAGAATCACATTTTATGTAGGGCAAACAAACCAAAATACCCAGAGGTTGGATCTTGCGGATCCTCTGGTCTTAAGAAATAAAAATACATTTTAAAGTTAGAAAGCTTTCTCTAATATCTAACTTTTATTCTAACTTTATGTATGTAATACTATGTGTCATGTCTACAAAATGCCCAGGCGTTTACAACTACCATTAATAGGTGAAAATGTTTCAAGAACATAAAATTCCAAACGGGTCTCAGAAATTTAGACATAGTTAAAATAAAAAAAAAAAAAAAAAAAAAAAACTGAAGAATTTCTTTACAAGTAAACAACACATTTTGAAAATAATAGGATTCTGCAATTCATAGATTTCAGAATAAGGCCCATTTGTGGACTCAAACCACACTAAATAATGTTTAATGATATCACATTATGTCAAATCATATGTCTTATAGACTTGGATTTAGTGATTTCTTTTTTTCAAAAATTTAAATACTAAGTTTTGTCTTAGTCTGTCAAAACATTTTTTTAGAAATGTATTTGTCTCCTCCCTGACCAAATAACCACAAAACTATTGCAAATCCACATTTTAAACCACATGATAAAAGGTTTTTATAACATGGCCTTTACTCCAAGGCAATTATTTATAAGATAAACAGTTTGACCCTGTAAATGTTTAAACAGTCATATAGACTTTAGCTAACTAGATTCAGATCTAAACTTATCTTTCAATATTTTCAAAGAAATATTTTGCCAGATTGTCAAATTGCCAAAATTGTTCACAGCTTAATATATTTGATGATTAATTCTGAAACTTGATTAGGGTAGCCTGCTTTGAATAAATGTCTTAGTATTTTTACATTACTCTTGAGTTAAAAACATCTAGAAACAGAGCATGTTTTCAATCAATCATTAGTAAACACTCATTTGCATATTTTGTTTTGGTGGCTTAGTTGCCAAACATTTAGCTAAATGATAAATAGATACTCATAGAGGATTTGTTTCAATTAAACGTTCCTACAGGGTGGTCTTGATACAAGTCAAAGTCAGAAAATTAATGCTTAGTTTCCAAAACACCTAAAGCATGCAAAAGTAATTAATTCTATAGCTGTGTGGGCTTTCAATTTTGTGACTGTATAATGTCTTCCATATTTTATTAGTTGTTTACATATTTAAGGTATTATACTTTCTCACATCATTTACGAAGGGTTGAGATACAAATGAGTTAATTTAATTGATGTAATCATTAATTACTGAATCATCTTAGTTGTGATCATTCTGTTTATGAGGTAATTTCATGATGTAGACTGTTTTCCATTATTTTATAATTAAGTACCATTTTTGCACACCCTCTAGTCCCATTAGCTCACCCTTCCAATTCCATTAAAGGAAAAATGTATCAGCAAATCATGCCACTGTAGCTGATTCAGATATTATAAGAAATTGGCATTTACTAAAAAAATACTCTGGCATGTACTTTAAAAATAACAGTTTAAGTCACTGCCACTCAATAAGGCTATTTTCTTTCAAATGTATTTGACTTGACAAGACACAAGTCCAAGAGACCCAACTTCCAGCCATCATGAGAAATTTACACAAGGAACACCTGTTGTAGGCACCAAGGATCTCCATTCCAATTCATCGCCCCTCACTGAAATTAAGTACAGTCAATTTTTAGAGAATAAGCAGTGAGTTGGGCATGTTCCAGGGGCTCCAACAAGGTTCTGGAGGCTCAAGGACATAAATAAGATGTAAGTCCAGCACACAAGAGGTTCTCTGGTGATAGTGGCAAGCCACTGCTCCTGCAGTGGTAGCCAGGCACAATGAATGTTGCAGTTAGGGTATTCCATTGTAAATCAGACATGATAAAGGACCAATTACAGATGTTTAGTAAAGGCTGTCTCTATAAGGAAACTCATGTAGATGCCATCAGCTAGTTGTTGCTGTTGCTCGTTAAGGATGGGATCTTTTATCTAGCAAAAAAGTTTTATTCCATTGAATCGAATAAGTAAATGTAATGTGTAAAGTATAAAGAATAAGGCATAATTAATATGTACTCTTTAAAAGTTGCTTTATATTGACTTATATAACAAAATAATTATAATGAATCGTAACTTAAATATGAAAGGAATATAATTAAGTATAAAATTATTTTTATAGAGTTAAATCATAATTATTTAAAACTAATAGTAACTTTAAGGGAATCTTTAAGAGACAACAGAGCTCAAGCAAGCAATATACCATTTTGGGGAAATTATAATCAACATATTTTGAAATTTAACTTTGTTGTCTTCCAAAAACCATTGCTCCCTTTTCCTATATCTCTTCCCTGGGCCCCTTGCCCTGGAGTCAGTACCCAGGCATGGCCTTATACATGCCACATTGCCGGTGTTCATGAGGCAAAGTTCTCTCAAGACATTCTGATTCTTAAGGGCTTAGATGTCACTATAAAAATAATTCTGCCATCTACCTATATCATCAGAGTATCAGTGCTATTCCTATGGCTCATTTCCCAAAAATACTAAAACAACAGTTTATGACTTCTTGACCTTAAGAAAGTTACCATTATAAAAAATTTCAAGCATTTTTAAATGTAAAGCAAATGGCATAGCAAACCTCTATGTACCTGTGACCAGGATTCAACAATGATCAATTCATGGCAATCTTATTTCTTCTAATGCTCTCTCTCCCCTTCCCTATTATTTTTGAAGCAGCCCTCAGATTTTATTTCTTCTGTAAATAATTCAGCATTTATCTCTAAAAGACAAGGACTCTATTTTCCTTCTGGAAAATCATAACATTACCATTATCACACCCCAATATCTTCAAATATCCAGTCACACAAAGGGTTTTCAACAGGGGAGTACATGATCGTATTTACATTTCTAATCAATTTTATTGATGTTGTTTATATATCATAAAGATTATCCATTTTAAGTGTGCGGTTTAATTATTTAATAAATTTCTAAAGCTCTATAACCATCACTAATCCAGTTTTAAAATATTTGCATCACACCAAAAAGTTCCCTCTTACCCATTTGCAGTCAATCCCTACTCCCTCCTGGACCCAGGCAACCTCTAATGTCAAGATATTTGCCTTTTCCAGAAATTCCATATAAATAGAAGCATACACTTTGTAATCTTTTGTGGCTGACTCGTTGGCTTAGCATAACGTTTTCGAGGTGCATTCATGAGTAGTCTAGATGGTTCATTCCTTTCTGTTGCTCAGTAGGAATCTATTGTATAACTAAACCATAGCTCACTTATCCTTTCACCAGTTAATTACTCCAGCTTTTTTTAAAGAAGAAACTTTATAAAGGGTCATCATCTCTATGGCATTATGTACTTTTTTTGAGTTTATAAAAAATAGGAGTTAATAAATTTATGCAAAAAACACAAATAGTCAAAGTGAATAAGCAACAATCAAAACAGGAAATATTCACCTGTTACATTTTTCTTGTATGTTGACTTTCCCACTCACACATTCTTCCCTCTCTTAGAACCTCTCATATCCCTTCCCCTCTGTGTAATCTCAGCCACTGAATGTGAGCAACTCCGTAACTTCCTTCTTCCTTGCACACCAGCCTGCCTGCATTCACGCTCATTTTTGCCTCCCCTTCCCTATTAGCCGATATCTCTATCAGAGACTATTCCCTCTCTTCTAATCATCTTCTCAAGAATTACACCCCTGTAATCATTCTCTCTTTCATGCATCATCATATTCTGTCTCTGCTTATCAATATCTATTCTACAGACTAATTACCAAGAAAATAAAAATGACTCTAGTATCTCTTTTGAGAACTAAAACACAGCTTCCTCAATCTCACATTTCTCTACTCCTCTTTACAAGAAAATCTTTTCTAAAATTGTCTATACTGTTCTGGTTTGCAGAATTCTAAGAGGGCACCACAATTTTCCATTTCCCATCTTATGCACTCCTAGATACTTGCCTTGCCTAACACCCTGGAATGTAAATTTGATAGATTTTACTCCTATGAGTAGATTATGTTATATGGCACAGTTGACTTTAAGAAAGATAGGCTGTCCAGGTAGGCCTGATCTAATCATATGGGCTTTTAAAAGTCATATTTGAAGCTTGAGAAGATCTTGCCACATCAATGCAAGCCTGCAGATGGAGATGGACATGTGTCAAGGAGTGTGGACTGTCCCTAGAGTTGGCTTTGGTTGACAGTTGGCAAGGCGATGGGAATGGCAAGGAACTGAACTCTGCCAAGAAAAAGAAAGACCTTTGAAGCCAATTTTTTCCCAGAGCCTCTAGGCAAGAATTCAGCCTGATTAATGCTTTGAAATAAAAGATATTTCAATGAATTGTTTAAAAACCTATTCTTTGAAGGGTTAATAAAGTTTACCAGTCATTAAAAAGACTGATGAAGAGAAGAGAAAAGAATGTATCAACAACATGGGTAACAAATACGGGGGGTATATCATGGATAGTGTTGAGACTTTATAGGTTATAAAAGAATCCTATGATAAATAAAGTAAAATTTTGAAAGTATGTATAAAAGGGATAATCTTTCAAAATATATAAATTATCAAAACTGACTTTAAAAACACATTGAAGAACCAGTCAAAAGAGATGACAGCAAGGAGGGGGCAAGATGGCGGCATAGAGAGGAGTGGAATCTAGTTAGTCCCCTGGAGCAACTAGTAAACAACCAGGAACAACTGGTAAATAATCTGGAATAAGTTCTGGGAGACAACTGGGACTGTCCAAACATCATACACCAACCTGGATTGGGAGGAATGCCTGAGATCACAGCATAGAATCTGTAAGTAAAAACTGTGGAACTGTGCGGGAGCCCTCTCCCCCCATGGCAGGCTGAGCTGCAAAACCTCACTGTGGTAGAAAGCAGCACTCTCTGAACAAGAAAATTTAGCTCAGTCCAGTTCCAACTGGGGTTTTAATTAACAAATGTGGACTGCTGAATACAAGCTACAAACCCCTAACAAGCAGACAGAGGCTTTTAGTGACAACTGGTCTTAAAGAGCCAGAGGACTTGTCTGTCCCAGGATGGGGAGCCCAGAAGACCAGGTGTTACCTCTGGCTGATGAGTTAAACTGGGGGACTGTGCACTGGCTCTGAAAGGAGGTTTCTCTCCCTTTTTTCTTTCTCAACGTGAGTGGCTCAATGGAGAGAGCCTCAACTGTTTTCAGTTTGCAGCACTCTGACCCAGACATGGGTGGAGATAACAGAGTCAGAGAGGAAAAAGGAGCTATTCAAATGCAGATGATAAATCCCCAGGGGGTGTATCTTGTCTGAGAGAAAGGAGGTAGGGCCCAGCTCTAGTGCTGGCTGTCTCTTCAGAACCAGACCCCAGAGCATGGGGGGAAACAGCCAAAACAGAAACTAAAGGGGCCCCACCTCCTTACACCAGTTGGGACCGACAGGCTGACAGGTGCCACCTCCTGGGCAGGTTAGGAAAAGCACAGTGGCTAGAGACCTCACAGGAAAGTCTGTCAATCTCCAAGATATGCCTGCAGGGAGACTTGAAACTGAATATAAACCCATTCTGAGATCTGAACCTGTTTCAGACTGGGTAAATCTGATTGGGGTAACCAAGGAAACCAGATGCACAGACAATAGAAAACTACAATCTACCCTAGGAAAAACAAAGACATGGCCCAGTCAAAGGACCAAACTTACATGTCAATCAAGACATAGTTGAGATATTGTCTCACTTTAATGAAACAATCTATTAAAGACTTTCAAAGAAATATGCTAAATCAAATAAAAAACCAATTCAAAAAGTTTAGGGAAGATATGGGAAAAGAGATGAAGCATATAATGAAAACACTGGGCATACATAGGGTAGAAATTGAAAGTTTGAAAAAACAATTGGCAGAAGATATGGAAATGAAAGTCACAACACAAGAGATGAAAAACATAATGGAGACATACAACAGCAGATCTCAAGAGGCAGAAGAAAACACCCAGGAACTAGAGAACAAGACACCCGAAATCCTACACACAAAAGCACAGATAGAGAAAAGAATGGAAAAATATGAGGAATGTCTCAGGGAATTAAATGACAAAATGAAGTGCATGAATGTACATGTAACAGGTGTCCTAGAAAGAGAAGAGAAGGGAAAAGGTACAGAAGCAGTAATAGAGGAAATAATCAATGGAAATTTCCCTTCTCTTGTGAAAGACATAAAATTACAGATCCAAGAAGCACAGCATACCCCAAACAGAATAGATCTGAATAGAGCTACACCAAGACCTTAATAATCAGATTATCAAATGTGAAAGAGAGAATCCTGAAAGCAGCAGGAGAAAAGCGATCTATCACATACAAAGGAAGCTTGATAAGACTATGTATGGATTTCTCAGTAGAAACCATGAAGGCAAGAAGGAGTGGTGTGATATATTTAAGATACTGAAAGAGAAAAACTGTCAACCAAGAACCATACATCTGGCAAAACTGGCCTTCAAATATGAGGGAGAGCTTAAAATATTCTCTGACAAACAAACAATGAGAAAGTTTGTGAACAAGATACCTGCAGGAAATACTAAAGGGAGCACTACAGACTGATAGGAAAAGACAGGAATGAGAGGATTGGAGCACAGTTTTGGGTGATGGTAGCACAGCAATGTAAGTACACTGAACAAAGATGACTGTGAGTCTGCTTGAAAGAGAAAGGTTAGGAGCATATGGGACATCCAAAGGAAAGAGGAAAGAGGAAAGATAAAGACTGGAACTGTATAACTCACTGAAACCTAAAGTGCTCAACAATTGTGATAAAATGTACAAATACGTTTTTACATGAGGGAGAACAAATGAATGTCAAACTTGCAAGGCATTACAAATAGGGTAGTATTGAGGAAAAAAACCATCAATGCAAACTAGAGACTATAGTTAACAGAAACATTGTATTATGCTTCCTTTAATGTAACAAAGGCAGTATACAAAAGCTAAATGCCTGTAAGAAGGAGACATAAGGGAAGGATATGAAACTCTTGGCATTGGTGATTTTGTCTGACTCTTTTATTCTACTTTAGTTTAATTCTGTATTTCCTTTTGTTGCTTTTTAGCTGCCATGGTTTTTTTCTTTGTTTTTCTTTTGTCTCTCTACCTTCTTTGACTCTTCCTCCTTCTTTATAGAAGAAATGGAGAAGTCCTTATATAGATAGTGGTGATGGTGGTGAATATATAAATATGTGACTATACAGGGATCCATCGATTATTTACTTAGGACAAAAAGTATCGTGGGTGAACAAAATCATCTTTTAAGAAATGGGTTGATAACGAAATCTTGAGGGCACTATATTGAGTGAAATAAGTCAGACACATAAGGACAAATATTGCAGGGTCTCACTGATATAAACTGATTATAATATGTAAACTCATAGACATGAAATATAAGCTACTAGGATATAGAACAAGGCTAAAGAATAGGGAGCACTTGCTTATTATGAGCAGAATGTTCAACTAAGTTGAACTTCAGTGTTTGGAAATGGACAAAGGTGATGGTAGCACATTAGTGTGAGAATAACTAACAGTACTGAATGGTGTGTGAATATGGCAGAAAGGGGAAGCTCATAGTCATGTATGTCACCAGAAGGAAAGTTGGAGGTTAAAAGATGGTAATGTATAAAACAGTGAATCTTGTGGTGGGCAATGTCCATGATTAACTATACAAACATGAGAAATCTCTCTTATGAACTAGAACAAATGTATGACAGTATAACTAGAAGTTAATAATAGAGGGAAATAGAGGAAAAATATGTATACCTGTTGCAAACTATGTACTACAGTTAGTAGTATTTTAACATTCTTTCATCAACAGTAACAAATGTACTATACCAATATTATAAGTCAATAGTGGGGGGGGGGGGGTTAGGGTGTGGGAGGCATTGTTTCCTTTTTTGTCTTTATCTCTTTACCGGAGTAATGAAATGTTCTAAAAATTGAAAAAAAAATTAATTGTGGTGATGGATGCACAGCTGTATGATGATACCGTCGGCAACTGATTGTACACTTTGGATCTTTGGGTAATTGTATGGTATGTGAACAATCTCAGTAAAATTAAGTTAAAAAAAAAAAAAGAGAGATGACTGCATAAAATGTTCCAGGGTATCATTCCCCCACAGAGTATTAAAACTAGCAAAAACTGGCAAAGCCACCTTCCTCAAAACTCAGGAAAACAATTAAAAGGTGTCAGTAACTGGGCAAGTGCCGAATCAAGAAAAGAGGCCTTCAAAAATGGTGGAAGCTTGTGTGCCTTTGCTGGCTCTCCCCAGTTACCCCTCAGGCTCAGTGTGGGGCCAGCAGGCACTCCCACTGGGGTTCTCTAACCACCTTCCAGTGGGAGTAGAGCAACCCCAGTGTGAGTACTATAGTGCCTGTATGTCAGTGCCAATCAATAAGGTGGCAGCTTGAAAGATGGAACCAGGAAACTTGCCTCTGGCTTGCCCTCCCTGAACTTGCTCTGCAGGCAGAAGCATCATATGGACAGCTAAAGAAGTGCAAGAAACAAGTGAGACATAAAAGCCTGGGCCAGCCAATTACCTGTTTTAAGTAATACAATAGAGAACACTGGTGGGGAAGAAAGTCTACATCATAAGGAATAGAGGAGGCATTCGAATTCCTAGAAATGGGATAATTCCTAAGGCCACAAGCCCAGGACAGTATACAAACTCAGAAAAGACAGAGAGGGCCTGCATTTCATATTTGCCTCAGGCTGATTTGATAGGAGGGCTAATCTCTGAAGGAGACCACAAGCCAAAGACTGTAAAAGGTGTTTTTTAACTTGGCTTGTTTGTTTCTGTTATCTCCTGACACTCAAGAAAATCTACGATATCACTAGCTGGATACAAACTTAAGGAACAGATGGTTCAGGGTCTAAATCCCAAAATTAACAATTTATGGTATTAAAATGAACAGAGTACAAAAGTTTAAAAGATAAGAAAAGAAACAAGAAATGATGGCCCATCCAAAGGAACATGATAAAAATTAAGGAAACATCGAAGATGATTAGATGTAAATGCCTGACAAAGACTTTTTAAAAATGATCCTCAATATGCTCAACGAGATAAAGGAAAACACAGAGAAAAAACAAAAGGATATCAGGAAACTAATAAATGGGAAATATGAGAATCTCAATAGAAAGATAAAATTTTTTTAAAGGAAACAAACAGTAATTGGAGTTGAAGACCACAAAAACTATAATGAAAAATTCCCTAGTGTTTCAAGAGCAGATTGGAGCAAACAGAAGAATCAATGGACTCAAAGACAAGACAAGTGAAATGATTCAGGCTGAAGAGCACAAAGGAAATAGAATTTAAAAAAGCAAACAGTCTAAGAGACCTGTGCAACACCATCAAGTGCATTATGACATTATGACGGATAAGAAAGAGAGAAAGGGGATAAAGGAATATTCAAAGAAATGATGGTAGAAAACTTCACAAATTTAACCAAATGCATGAATATGCATGTTCAAGAAGTCCAATGAGCCCAAACATAATAAACTAGAAGAGAAACACACCCAGACTCAGAGCCGTCAAACTTTCAAATGCCTGTAACAAGGAGAGAGTTCTGAAAAGTGCGAGAGAAAAGAAACATGTTATATACAAGGCAGTCCAAATAAGATTAAGTGCCAATTTTTCATCAGGAACAAGGGAGGCAAGAAGGCAGTGGGATAAAATATTTACAGTGCTGAAAGAAAACAATTTCCAATGACGAAATTAAATCCAGCAAGACTGTTTCCAAAATGAAGACAGATTAAGACATTACCAGAAAAAAACAGGAGCTGAGGGAGATTGTCACAATGAGACCTGCCCTACAAGCAATGATAAAGGCAGTTCTTCAGATTGAAAAGAAAGGACACTAGACAGAGGATCAAAGCAGCAGAAAGAAATAAAGACATTCAGTAAAGATAACTTTATGGGTAATTATAAATGTGAGTACTACTGTGTTGTATTTTTTTTGGTTTGTAACTCCACTTTTTACTTCTTACAGTTTAAAAAATGCAAATGTATAAAATGTAATGATAATTCTACGGTTTGGGGCATTTAACATAGAAAGATATAACTTGCAACAAGTGCAACAAAAAGGTAGGGGAAGAAGGAGCACAGAAACAGTGTATGTATTTGCTGTTGAAGTTAACTGGGTATCAAATCAAACATCCCAGAAGCCATATCCTGCATTGCCAGGGAGATTTACACCCCTGGGAGTTAAGTCCCACATAGGGGGGAGGGCAGTGAGATCACTTGTACAAGGTGGCTTAGTTAGAGAGAGAGGCCACATCTGAGCAACAAAGAGGAACTCAGGGGGAGACTCTTAGGCACAATTATAAGCAGGTTTAGCCTCTCCTTTGCAGTAACAATCTTCACAGGGTCAAGCCCCAAGACAGAGGGCTCAGCATGTCAAGCCATCAGTCCCCAGTGTTTGCGAGAACATCAGCAAAAATCCAGGTGATGAAATCCAACATCTCTGCCCCTTTCAGGGGGTGCCCGAATATATATTTTTATTCTCCACCCAAATTACTTTGGGATGTGTTGCTATTTCACTCTAACATATACAGACCTGCCATATCTCACTTCCTATTCAAAGTTCCATGTAATTGTGGTGTTTGAAAAAACTGACTGTAGAAGTTATATTGTTTAGAAAATATAGATCCTATACCAAATAAACATTTTTTCCCTTGGTCTCACATGGAAGTTGAAGTTTTAACACACAGTCAGTTTCAACCTTTACTGTTTTGGCCAACTGATTTTTGACAAGTCCATTCAATGAGTAAGAAATAGTCTCTTTTAACAGATGGTGCTGGGAAAACTGGCTATCCCTATGCAAACAAATAAAAGTGGACACCTTTCTCACACTATATACAAGAATCAAATCAAAGTGGATCAAAATCTAAATTTAAGACAGAACAATAAAACTCCTAGAAGAAAATGTACATAGGGAAGCATCTTCAGGACCTTGTGTTAGGCAGTCATTTCTTAAACTTTACATCCAATGCATGGGCAACAGAAGAAAAATTAGATAAATGGGACTTCATCAAAATTTAAAATGTTTGTGCATCAAAGGGAACAAAAGTAAAAAGACAACCTACAGAAAGAGAGAAAATATTTGGAGACCAGATATCTGATAAGGTCTTAATATCCTGAATATATAAATAAATACTACAACTCAACAACAAAAGACAAACAAACCAATTAAAAAAGGACAAAAGCCTTGGACAGACATTTCTCTAAAGAAGTTATGTAAATGACCAATAAGCACTTGAAAGAGTGATCAACATCACTGCAGGGAAATGTAAATCAAAACCACAATGAGATACCATTTCACACCCATTAGAATGACTATTATTTAAAAACAAAAACAAAAACAAAAAATAACAAGTGTTGGAGAGAATATGGAAAAATAGGAATAATTTTTCACTTCTGGCAGGAATGTAAAAATAGCGTGACCATTGTAGGAAACAGTTGGCTGTTCCTCAGGAATTTAAGTATAGAACTATCATATGATACATCAATGACACTTTTAGTTATATATCCATAAGAATTGAAAGAAGGGACTTGGACTTATATTTGCACACCATGGTAATTACTGGCAGATTTCACTCTCCATAAAGTGACTATCACTCCTTCCCCCAACCTTGCAGAAGGCAGCAGTGAGATCCTTAACCCAGGCCCCCAGTGCTGCTTGCTATTGCCAGGGTGGGAATGTAAAGACCTAGTTTTCCAAGATCCAGGGATGTGTGGTCCAATTGCCGGCCATTGCTTTTGATCAGCTACTTCAGACTGCTGGAGGCCTGGCTCCGAGGGTTGCCAGTGTTCCAACTTGCCCTGGGCAAAAGTGAGAGAGGAATCTTAAGGACAGAATGTTTCCACAAAATGACAAAAAAACATTAAAGGGCAGCATTTATTGGGCAAGTGCTGAATCAAGAAAACATAGAGTCAAAGAGTCATAGAAGAAGCTCTAGGAACTTTTGCTTGCTCCTCTCTCTCTCCCTCCCCAAGGCAGTGTGAGGCCAACTAGCATTCCCTTTTGGGTCCCTTGTCTCCTTCTGGCTGGAAAAGACTGACCTAGGAAACTCCTCTCCAGCTCACACAACCCCTTCTCCCCAAAATTTGCCATCCAGGCAAAAGCAGTTTGGAATAATTGATGCCAAAAAAGCGTTTGACAAAATCCAGCACCCCTTCTTGATAAGAACACATAGAAAACTAGGAATAGAAGGAAACTTTCCCATCATGATAAACAGCATATAAGGAAAACCCCACAACTATCATCATACTTGATGAAAGCCTGAAAACTTTCCCTCTAAGATCGGGAACAAGACAAGGATGCCCACTGCCACCATTGTCATTCAGCATTGTGCTGGAAGTTCTAGCCAGAGCAATTAGGAAAGAAAATGAAACAAAAGGCATGAAATTGGAAAAAAAGTAGAGAAATTTTCCCTACTTACAGATGACATGATCCTATATGCAGAAAATACTTAAAAATCCACAACAAAACTACTAGAGCTTGTAAATGAATTCAGCAAAATAGCAGGGTAAAAGATCAACACACAAAAATCAGTAGTGTTTCTATTGACTAGTAATAAACAACCTGAAGAGGAAATCAAGGGAAAAGCCATATATGGTAGCAAATAATCAAATATCTAGGAATAAATCTAACCAAGTATGGACTTGTACACAAAAAACTATAAACAAAACATTGCTAAAGAAATCAGAGAAGCTCTAAACAAATGGAAGAACAGTCTGTGTTCATGGATTGGAGGACTCAATATTTTTAAGCTGTCAATTCTGGCCAAAATAATTTATAGAATCAACACAATCAAAATTCCAACAGCCTTCTTTGAAGAAATGGAAAAGACAATCATCAAATTTATATGGAAGAGTAAGGGATCCCAAATAGCCAAAGGCATTTTAACAAATAAGAACAAAGTTGGGGGACTCACACTTCCTGATTTTAAAACTTATTATAAAGCCACAGTAATCAAAACAGCATGGTATTAGCACAAGGACAGACAAATAGATAAATGAATTGAGATGTCAGAATCAACCCCCACTTTTATGACCAACTGATTTGTTTTTAGCAGCTTAAGATGACATATTTATTGTCTCACAGATTCTGTGGATGATGATTCCAGGCAGAGCTTAGTAGGGTCCTCTGTAAGGTGTTTGCTAGGGTTAGAGTCTCATCTGAGGCTCAGCTGGGGCAAGATTTGCTTTCAAGCACTTGTGGTTGTTGGCAGAATTCCAGTCCTTGTAGATTGTCAGAGTGTGGGTCTCAGTTTCTTGGTGATTGTTGGCCACAGGCCACCTGAAGTTCCAGCCACATGGTCCTCTCCATAGGTAGCTCACAGCATGGCAGTTTGCTTCATCAAAGCTAGTGAGGGAGAGAGGGTCTCCTAGCAAGATGGGCATTGCAATCTTATGCAACATAATCAAATACATATAATCACATTGATCCCATCCCTGTTGCCATATACTGTCTTTTTAATGCAATTTTACTGAGATACATTCACATATCATACAGTCATCCAAAGTATACAATCAGTTGTTCACAGTATCATCATATAGTTGTGCATTCATCACCACAATCAATTTTTTTTATTAAATTCAGTTTTATTGAAATACATTCACACACCATACAATCATCCATGATATACAATCCATTGTCCACAGTATGATAACATAGTTATGCGTTCATCACCAGTCTATCTCTGAACATTTTCCTTACATCAGAAAGAACCAGAACAAGATAAAAAATAAAAGTGAAAAAAAAAAACCCAAATCATCCCCCCATCCAACCCCATTTGTCCTTTAGTTTTTATCCCCATTCCTCCACTCATCCATACACTAGATAAAGGGGGTGTGATCCACATGGTCTTCAGAATCACACTCTCACCCCTTGTAATCCACATTATTATATAATTGTCTTCAGGAGTCCAGACTGCTGGGTTGGAGTTTGGTAGTTTCAGGTATTTACTTCTAGCTATTCCAATATATTAAAGCCTAAGAGGTGTTATCTATATAGTGCATAAGAATGTCCACCAGAGTGACCTCTCGACTCCATTTGGAATCTCTCAGCCACTGAAACTATTTCGTCTCATTTTGCATCCCCCTTTTGGTCAAGAAGATACTCTCAGTCCCACGATGCCGGGTCCTCATTTATCCCCGGGAGTCATACTCTGCGTTGCCAGGGAGATTTACAACCCTGGGAGTCGGGTCCCACGTAGGGGGGAGTGCAGCGAGTTCACCTGTCGAGATGGCTCAGTTAGAGAGAGAGAGGGCCACATCTGAGCAACAAAGAGGTACTCAGGGGAGACTCTTAGGCACCATTACATACAACTTTAGAATTTCCTTTGTGGTAATGAGCTTCATAAGGGCAAGTCCCATGCTTGAGGCCTCAGCACATCAAACTGCCAGTCCCAATGTTTGTGACAACATATGCTAGGGGATCAGCATCTTAAAGTTTAGAGATAGGCCTTACAATTCAGGGATAGAGTTAACTGCTATAAGAGCTTACAATCTTGGGACTATTACAATTATACCACAATCAATTTTTGAACGTTTTCGTTACTCCAAAAAATAAAAATAAAAATAACAGTAAAAAAGAACATCCCATACCCCTTCGCCCATCCTATTATTAATTTACTTTTTGTCCCCATTTTATACAGTCATCTTCAAGAGTCAAGGCTACTGGGTTGACCAACTGATTTTTGACAAGGGTGCTGAGTACACTAATGGTGAAAGAATAATCTCTTTAATAAGTGGTGCTGGGAAAACTGAATGTTCATATGCAAACTAATGGAACTCTACCTCACTCATATACAAAAAATTAACTCAAAATGGATGAAATATCTAAATATAAGATCCCAAACTATAAAACTTCTAAAAGAAAACATAGAGAAGCATCTTCACAACCTCATATAAGGCAATAGTTTCTTAAACTGTACACCAAAAGCACAGGCAACAAAAGAAAAAATAGATAAATGGGACTTCCTAAAAATTAAAAACTTCTGTACATCAAAGCACTTAATCATGAAAGTAAAAAAACACAACCTACAGAATTTGGAAACCACTTATGTTAAGGGTTTAATATCCAGAGTATATAAATAATACCTATACCCCAACAAAAAAGACAAACAACCCAATTAAAAATTGGCAAAATACTTGAATAAACATTTTTCCAAAGAAGATATAGAAATGGCCAAAAGCACATGAAAAGATATTCAACATCATTAGCCAAGGGGAAATGTAAATAAAAACCACAATGAGATACCACTTCACACCCACTGGAATGGCTACTATTGAGAAAACAAAATTAAAAGTGTTTGAGAGGATATGGATACATGGGAACACTCATTCATTGTTGGAAATGTAAAATGGTGCAGATGCTGTGTAAGACAGTTTGGTGGTTCCACAGAAAATTAAATATAGAATTACCATATGAATAGACAATCCCATTTCTAGGTATATACCCAAAATAATTGAAAGCTGTGATGCAGATATTTGTGGTATTTATTTGCAAATTGCTCATTCTCATTGCTGTTTAGGATATTCCATTGTATGTATATGCTACAATTTACTTATCCATCAGGCTTATTCAAATTAAGGGCATTTGGGTAGTTTCTAGTTTCTAAGTATTACAAATAGCGCTGCTGTGAACATTTGTACATATATCTGTAAGTTATATATCCAGAGTGGAATTGCTGTGTCAATCACTATGCATATTTTAGCTTTAGTAGATAGTACTGAACAGCTTTCCAAGTTGGTTGTACCAATTTATTTCTACCAGCCATGTAGAATTCAGGTAGCTCCATATCTTCATCAAAACTTGATATCACATTTAAAAAAAGTTTTAGCCATTCTAGTGGATGAAGAGTGTATTGTTTTATGTATTTATTGTGGCCTTAATTTTCATTTCACTGATGATTATATTTGAATATGATTCTTTGCCAGATGTATATATTACAGACACCATTTTCCACTCTTGTGGTTTACCTTTATACTTCCTTAATGGTAGCTTTAATGAGCAAAAGTTTTAATTTTATGAAGTCTTATTTATCAATTTTTTATTTTATGTTTATTGGTTTCCATGTCCTGAAAGAGGAAAAATATTTGCTACTCCAAGGTCACAAAGATATTCTCTCATTTTTTTCCTATAAAACTTAATTATTCTACCTTTTACATTTCAGTCTCAATTCACACAGAATTGGTTTTTTGTGCATGGTATGACATAACAGTCAAGATACATTGTTTTCCATGTTAATATCCAATTGACAGCATCATGTATTGAAAGAGCATTCTTTCCCCACTACACTGCAGGTTCACCTTTCTCAGGAATCAGATGACCAGATATGTGTGGTCTATTCTGGGCTCTACTTCATTCCATTGGTTAGCAACCTTGTGCCCAAGAACACTACCATCACTTTTATTAACTATTGTACAGAGGACCCACCTAGGACAAAAAGCAAGTAATAGAAATGAAAGGCATAAAAAAAGAAGGAAATAAAATTCCCATTGCTTAATTGACAGCATGTTTGGGTTCTTAGAAAATCCAAAAGAACTTATTGATAAACCATTAGAATTAATAAGTACATTTAGCAAGGTTTCAGAATACAAGGTCAATGTATAAAAAATAAATTCATTTTCTATAGATCACAAGTAAACAGAAAATTAATCATTACAAACAAATATAGAGTGAAAACAAAAAAGTCTCGAGGCACAGTCACAAAATGGAGGAGTAGGAAATTCTAAAGATTACTCCATCCACCAAAAACAATGAATGAACTTGGAAAAGAGATTAGGATTAACTAGTTTGTAACTCTGGCACCTGATTGCACACTTTTAAAAAAAATGGCAGTGACAAAGGAAGGGAGATGCTGCTGAGCTTTCAAGCTTTGGCAAGTGAGGGCATTCACAAGCCAACAACCATTCCATTCCTCAGTTCCATGGTGGCAGTTGCAGAAAAAGCAGTCTACATTCTGGAAGCAGCTAGCTGGGGTCAGGGCCAGTAGAAGAAACCCTGTCTTCCAAAAAGCTGGGGTTGCATGTCAAAGTCAGTCACCCAGATCCCTGAGGACAGGAGCAAATGCTAGTCTCAGTTTCAGTCCTCTCACCAGCAGCAGCTTCCCACTGGCATCTAGTGGGAATCTTAAAGAGAAAGTATACCTCATTTTCTATTTTCAAAACTTTATTCACTTTCTTTCTTTTAAATGTATTTTAATTTTTTTCTTCTTTATTTGTGAAATTTATACCAGCTCCTTGGATGCTAGTAGAGATAAGGGAATAGAAACTTCAGTGATTATATAATAATATCAAGGAATTTACACTCTGAAAAAATCACTTTACAAAGTAAAAAAATGGTGGCTACAACCTCAAAAAGTAAAAATCAGAAATCCCAGAGGACTGAGGAATCAGAGACTAGATTTCCAGAGTTACCACAATATAATACTCAGAATGCCCAGATCTCAACAAAAATTTAGAAAACACACAAAGAGACAGAAAAGTATGTTCCAGTGAAAAGAAAACAAACAAACAAACAAACCAAAAAAACACAATTTGACAGAAAAATATCCCAAAGGAAGCCAAGTCACAGGATTTACAACCCAAAGACCTTCAATCAACTCTCTTAAAATAGGATCAATAAAAGAAGGCAAACATGGACAAAGAACTAAAGGAATTCAGGAAAATTATACATGAATAAAATGAGAATTTCAATGAAGAGATAAAAATATAAAGATAAATCAACTAGAAATTCTAGAATTTAAAAGTACAATAATGAAATGAAAAATTCGACAGAAGATTTTGACACATTTGAGAAGGCAGAAGAGATCAGCAACCTTAAAGATAAGACAACTGAACTAATTGAGTAAAAAAATGAACATATGTCAATGTACCAATATATGCAATATAAGAGTCTCAGAAGGAAAAGAGAAGAGAAGGAGGCAGGAAAAATACTTGAAGAAATAATGGCTGAAAATTTCCCAAACCCAATGACAGACATGAATTTACCTTTCCAAGATGTTCAATGAACTCCAAGCAAGATAAATTCAAAGAGAATCACACTGAGACACTTTAAAGTTAAATTGTTAAAACCTAATAACAAAAGTAGAACCTTGAAAACAGCAAGAGAGAAGGGACTCAACACGTAGAAAGGATCTTCAATAAGAATAACACCCAATTTCTCACCAGGAATCATGAAGGCCAGAAAGCAGAAGGATGGCACTGACAGTTTAAAAAAAAAAAAAATGCCAACCAAGAATTTTATATCCAGCAAAACAGTCCTTCAAAAAAATCAGGGAGAAATTAAGATATTCCCAGATAAACAAATGCTGAGAGAATTAATTACAATTACACATCCTTTAAAAGAAATGCTAAAGGAATTCCTTCATTTTCAAAGGAAAAGGCACCTGACAATAACTTGAAGCTGTATGAATAAATAAAGACCTCTTGTATAGGTAACTAAATAGATAAATGTAAATGCCAGTATTACTATTTTTTTATTTCTAACTCTGCTTTTTTACTGCTTACATGGTTTAAAATATAAATGCATAAAAACGATCATAAACTTATATTATTGGACACAAAATGTATAAAGATGTAATTTTTGACAAGAATAATATTCAGGGAAGGGATGGAGGAATATAGGAACAGAGTATGTATAGGCTATTGAACTTGATTTTGTATCAATGCAAATAAAATTTTAATAGTTTTATGAGGTTATATGCAACCCCCAAAGTAACACCAGAGAAACTATCTAAAGAACGTGGAAAAAAGAAAATGAAGTGACGCAAATCAATTCACTACAAATGATCATCTAAACATAAAAGAGTGTAATGATGGAGGAAAAGAAGAACAAAAAAGGTCTAAGACATACAAACAATAATTTGCAAAATGGCAGAAGTCAGTCTTGGCTTATCGATATTTACCTTAAATGTAAATGGATTGAACTGTCCAAACAATAAGCAGGGTTTTGCAGAATGGGTAAAGAAGCATGAGCCAAGTATATGCTCTTTACAAGAGACTAACCTTAGATCCAAAGAAACAAAAGTGTGAAAGTGAAAGGATGGGAAAAAATTTCCCACACAAATAGCAACCAAAAAAGAGCTGAGGCGGCTATACTATTTGAAAACATAAATTTTAAGTAAAAGAATTTTACAGGAGGAAAAGAAGAACATCATACATTGATAAGGCCAATTCATCAAAAATGTATGATGCTAGACAGAGGAACAAGAAAGAAACAGAGATGTTGAATTGTATGATAAATAAACTAGACTTAGACAGACATTTATAGAACACTGCATCCCACAAAAGCAGGATACACTTTTTCTCAAGTGCTCATGGAACATTCTCTAGGATAGGGCACAAGTTGGGTCACAAAGCAAGTCTCAACAAATTTAAAAATATTGATATTATACAAAACACTTTCTTGGACCATAATGGAAAGAAATTGGAAATAAATAACAGGCACAAGGTCATAAAATTCACAAATATATGGAGGCTGAACAACACCCTCTTAGAAGACGAGTGGGTAAAGGAAGAAATTGTAAGAGAAATTACTAAATACCTCGAGGCAAATGACATGAAAACACAACATATCAAAACTTATGGGATGCAGCAAAGGCAGTGCTGAGGGGGAAACACTATAATGCCTCACCAATATGGACTAAATACAATGTGTAAACTCAGAATTGAATCTTAGAGCACAGCCTATCAAGGGAACAATTATTGTAATGGTCTCTAGATTTTAAGCTCTTACAGCAGTCAAATCTATTCCTGAATTTTAATGGCTATCTCCAAACTCTGAAATGCTGATCCCTTTGTGTATAACCTGATTGGTCTCTGGAATGTTGGGTATCTGTGTGACACCTGAAACTAAGAACTAGAGCTCTGCATATATGAATGTCAATATTAGTACATACAGCAACTGTCAAAACAAAAAAGAAAAAGGTGAAAAGGAGTCCAGACTTCAATTAGAGATATGAATGAAGCATATCTGGTTAAGACTAGGGCGAATCCAACCAAAGTGTAAAGGTTGAAACTAACTGTGTTTTAAAACTTCAACTTCCATGTGAAACTAAGGGAAGAGATGTTTATTTGGTATAGGATCTATATTTTTTGAACAATATAACTTCTACAGTTAGTTTGTTCAAACACCATAATTGAATGGAACTTTGAATAAGAAGTGAGATATGGTAGGTTTGTATAGGTTAGAGTGAAATAGCAACACACTTCCAAGTAATTGGACAGAGAATAAAATATACATGCAGTGACCCCAAGGAGCCAGGGGAAAATGTGGAGGTGTTGGGCTTCCTCACATGGATTGTTGCTGATGTATCCACAACACTTGAGGACTGACAGTTTCATATGCCAGCCCTCTATCACAGGACTTGCCCTTTTGAAGGCTCATTATGGCAAAGGAGAGGCTACTAAACCTGCTTTTAATGTGCCTAAGTGGTCTCCGCCTGAGTACCTCTTTGTTGCTCAGATGTGGCTCTCTCTTCTAGCTAAGCCAACTCAGCAGGTGAACTCACTGCCCTACCCACTACGTGGGACCTGACTCCCAGGGGTGTAATCTCCCTGACAAACGCAGGATATAACTCTGGGAATGATCTGGACCCAGCATTGTGGGATTGAGAACATTCTTCTTGACCAAAAGGAGATGCAAAATGAAACAAAATAAAGTTGTTACTGGCTGAGAGATTTCAAATGGAGTAGATTGGTCGCTCTGGTGGACATTCTTATGCACTATATAGATAACAATTTTAAGTTTTAATGTATTGGAATATCTAGAAGTAAATAGCTGAAACTATCAAACTGCAACCCAGTAGTCTTTACTCTTGAAGATGATTATATAACAATATATCTTACAATGGGTGACAGTGTGATTGTTAAAACCTTGTGGATCACACTCCCTTTATCCAGTGTATGGATGGATGAGTAGAAAAATGGGGACAAAAACTAAATGAAAAAATAGCGTGGGATGGCAGGGATGTTTTGGGTGTTCTTTATTATTTTTATTTTTTATTCTTATTCTTTCTGGTGTAAGGAAAATGTTCAAAAATTGATTGGGGTGATGAATGCACAACTATATGATGGTACTGTGAACAGGTGATTGTACACCATGGATGACTGTGTGGTATATGAATGTATCTCAATAAAACTGAATTTAATTTAAAAAAAAAAGATGCTGATCATAAACATATTCACAAGGCCCCAAAATATACGAAGCAAACATTGACAGAAGTAAAGGGAGAAAAAGACAATTCTACAATAACTGGAGACTTCAATACACCACTTTCAATATTTGGTAGAATGTCTAGACACAAGAACAATAAGGAAATGGAGGACTTCAACAGCACTATAAAACAAATAGATCTAAGAGACATATATAGAAGAATCCACCTAACAAAAGCAGAATATAAATCCTTCCCAAGTGAACATGGTTCATCTCAGGATAGGTCATACATTTGTTAGGGCAGAAAACAAGTCTCAGTAAATTTTAAAAGATTGAAATCATACAAAGTATCTTCTCTGACCATAACAGAATGGAGCTAGGGATCAAAAAAACAGAAATAAAACTAGTAAATTCACAAATACATGGAAATTAATCAGTACACTCTTAAACAACCAGTGGGTTAAAGAAGAAATAAAAATGGAATTACAAAATACTTAGAGATGAATAAAAATGCAAACATAACTTATGAAAAGTTATGGTATGCAGCCAAGTCAGTGCTCAGAGAGAAATTTATAGCTATAAATTCCTATTTATAAATGAAGAAAGATCTCAAATTAATAGTCTAACTTCCCACCTTGAGGAATTCAAAAGGAGAAAACTAAACTCAAAGTGAACTGAAGGAAGGAAATAAGATTAGATTGGAGATAAAAGAAACAGAAAACAGAGAAATAATTGAAAGAATCAATGAAATTAAAAGCTGGTTCTTTACCCAGATCAACAAAATTGACAAACCACCAGCTAGATTGACAAAGAAAAGGGAGAAAAGTCAAATAACTGATCAGAAATCAAAATGGAGATATCACTACTGACTTAGAGAAATAAAAAGAATTATAAGAACAATTGTATGCCAAAAAATTAAAGCAGATGAAATGGATGAATTCCTAGAAACATACAAATTACCTAACCTGACTTAAGAAGAAACAGACATTCTCTATAGACATAAACAAATAAAGACAATCAGTAACAAAACCTCAAAACCAAGAAATGTCCAGAGCCAGAAGGCTTTGGTAAATTCTACCAAACATTTAAGGAAAAATTAACACTGATCCTTCTCAAACTCTTCCAAAAAAACTGAAAAGGAGGGAATACTTCCTAACTCATTCTATGGGTCAGCATTATCCTGATATCAAAGTCAGGAAAAGATCTCACAAGAAAAGAAAATTACAGATAAATTTCCCCCATGAATTTAGGCACAAAAATCCTCAACAAACTGCAAACAAAACAAATCCAAAAGCACATTAAAAGGATTATAAACCATGATCAAGTGGGATTTATTTCAGGAATGCAAGGTTGGCTCAACATGTGATAATCAATCAATGTAAAACACCACACTGATAGGAAATAACTCAAATGATCATCTCAAAAAATTCAGAAATGACATTTGACAATATCCAACAGCCTATCATGATTAAAACATCCAGAAAACCAGGCCTAGAAGGAAATTTCCTCAACATAAAGTTCATATATGAAAAACCTACAGTGAACATCATACTCAATGGTGAAAGACTGAAAGCATTTTTCCCCTAAGGTCAGGAAGAAAATGAAGATGCTCACTGTCACCACTGTTATTCAACATTATACTGGAAATTCTGGTCAGAATAATTAGGCAAGAAAAGATATAAATGGAATCCAAAATGGAAAGGCAGAAGTAAAACTATCTCTATTCAAAGTTAATGTGATACAAAATATTGATAATCCCATGGAATCCACAAGAAAAATACTATGGCCATTCAAAGAATTCAGCTAAGTACAAGACTGACACATCAAAATCAACTGCATTTTATTACACTAACAACAAACAATCTGAAGAGAAAATTAAGAAAATAACTCCATTCACAATAGCATCTAAAAGAATAATATATCTAGAAATAAAGTTAGCCAAGGAGGTGAAAGACTTGTACATGAAAAACTATGAAATATTGCTGAAAATTAAAGATCTAAATGGAAAGATATGCCACTGCCACAGGAAGACTTAGTATCATTAAGATGTCCATCTACCCAAAGCAATCTACAGATCCAGTGAAATCCCAATTAAAATGCCATGAGTCATCTTCACAGAAATGAAAAAGCCAATGCTCAAATTCATATGGAATTACGGGGGTCTCCAAATTGCCTAAACAATTTTAAAAGAACAAGAATGGAAGATTCACACTTAACAGTTTCAAAACTTACCACAAAGTTACAGAAATCAAAACAGTGTGGTATTGGCAAAAGTAAAGACATAAAGACCAATGGAACAGAACTGAAAATCCAGAAGTAAACATACACATTTATGGCCAACTGATTTTTAACAAGGGTGCTAAAACAATTCAGCTGGGGAAAAAATAGTCTCTTCAACAAATGCTGCCAGAACTTCTGGATATCCATATGCAAAAGAATGAAGATGGATGCTGTGATGGTTAGGTTCATGTGTCAACTTGGCCAGGTGATGGTACCCAGATGTCTGGTCAGGCAAGCACTGGCCTAACCGTTGCTGTGAGGACATTTGTGGCTGCTTGATAAACCATAAGGCTGATTTGTTAAATCATCAGTCAATTGGCTGCAGCTATGACTGATTACATCAATGAAGGGCATGTTTTCCACAATGAGAGAATGCAGTCAGCTGGATTTAATCCAATCAGTTGAAGACTTTTAAGCGAGACAATAGAGGACCACCTTCTTCTTCTTTGGCTGATCAGCAAAGCATTTCCTGAGGAGTTCATCAAAGTTGCCAGTTCATCTCTTTGGGAGTTCATCAGACACATTCACCAAAGTTGCCAGTTGGCTGCCTGAGGAGTTCATCAAACATCTTCACTGGAGTTACCACTTTACTGCCTGCCCTACGGAATTTGGACTCATGCATACCCACAGTTGCATAAGACACTTTTATAAATCTTATATTTATAGATATCTCTTGTTGACTCTGTTTCCCTAGAGAACCCTAACTAATACAGATGCCTACTTCACACTATATACAAAATTAACTCAAAATGAATCAAAGTGAAAACTAGAAAACTCCTAGAAGTTAACATAGGGAAAAATCTTCATGACCTTGGATTTGGCAATGAATTCTTAGATATGACAGCAAAAGCACAAGCCACAAAAGAAACAATATATACATTTCACTTCATCAAAGTTTAAAGCTTTGATGAGAATATAGTTGCAGATCGTATATCTGATAAGGTCTAAATATCCAGTATACAAAGAATTCCTGAAACTCAACAAAAAGTCAAGTGACTCAATTTAAAAATGGGCAAAGGACTTGAATATTTTTTCAAATAAGATACACAAATGGCCAATTAGCACATGAAAAGATGCTTAATATCCTTAGTCATTAGGGAAATGCTAACTGAAATGACAATAAGATTTCACTTCACACCCAGAAGGATGATTAGTATTTAAAAACGGAGAATAAGTGTCAGAGAGAATGCAGAGAAATTGGAACCCTCTTGCACTGTGGGAACGGAAAATGGTGCAGGCATTGTGGAAGGCAGTATGATGGTTTCTCAAAAAGTTAAGTATAGAATTACTGTACGATCCGGCAATTCCAGTCCTAGGTATTCCCAAGGAATTGAAATAAGGGACTCAAACAGGTATTTGTACGCTTGTATTCATAACATCATCCACAACAGCCGAAGGGTGGAAATAACCCAAGTGCCCATCAGCAGATAAATGGATAAACAAAATTTGACACATACTCACAATAGAATATTGTTTGGAATAAGAAGGAATGAAGTTCTGAGAAATGCTACAACACAGATGAACCTTGAAGACATTATGCTGACAGCAATAAGCAAGACACATAGGAAATTATGGTATGAATCCACTTATTTGAAATATCTAGAAATATCAAATTTGTAGAGACAGAAAGTAAACAGGTTACTAGGGAAGGGGGAAAGAGGAAGTTGTTGCTTGACGGGGACAGATTATTTGTAAACTTTATAAATTTTGAAATAAAAAAAAAAAGTAGGAGAGCACTAAAGAGGGAGGCAAGCTGTAAATACAGTGAGTCATTCTTGGGAGAAAGGGATAAGGGAAATGCGTGAGAGAAGGCAGAGAGAAGAGAATCAGCCAGAAAAGAGCACATAGGAGGAAGTCTGCAGAGAAGACCAGAAACTGATACGGAAGTGGGGTAGAAACAGGGAGAGAAAGGAGATGGGCGCAGCAATATAGAGCATAAGAAAGCATTAAAAAAAAAACCAAATGCTTAAGAAAGAGGAACAGTTGTGTAAGTACTCTACAATGGAAACTATAAAACATTAAAAAGAGTAATTTTAAAAAGACCTAAATAATTAGAAGAATATACTGTATTTGAAACTGCTTCATGGTACTCAGTCCATGAGGGTTGATCCAATGCTGCAAAGAAAGGGTTTCCTGTGCTGCCCAGGGTTATCAGTCCTGTTTGCTAACTGAAAAATCAGGTTGCTGTCCCACAATGAGGGCAGAGAGACCTCTGATGGGGAATCGGGGGATTCTTTGGTGACTTCTCAATTCTTCCTTGCCTAACAGTAAAATTTCATGGAACCATAAAATGGGCAAGTTCACTATGGACGCAAACCCCTATGTATGAAGATTTGGGGCATCCTTCAAAGTAAGAAACCCCCAACAGCTGAGTTGCTGGCATATAGCAGATTCTGTTGCTGCTCCACCCAGATCCCATTACGCATCTGGAGCAGCCATTCACCAGCTAGTGACATTGGCTGTTGACACTCCACATCTGCACCTTCTCCAGAGAATTGTTCTTGGTTGAATGGAACCTCCCTACCTGGGGGCATAAACTCCCCTGCCACAACCTGCAACTCATAGCCAACTGACATGGGTAAGAAAATCACCCCTGCCCTTGCCTCAAGTTGGAACCGCTTTTTTGTGTGTGGTGCAGTTCATACTCCAGAGCTCCCTGTGAAGTTCCCTGTGGAACTAGATTGAGAAACCATCCTTACTTAGCTTTCTTCCCCTTGCTTCCCCTGCTTCCCTCACTCTCCTTGGCCTGAAACTATTGCTCAATAAATCACCTGCCCAAGAATCACTGGCCTAAGACAAGGCACTAGGGGGAGACGAAACAGCAAAAATACGAGAAAAGGGACTTCATACCCTAATTTGCTGTTCCTGTTAGCCTTAGCCTGGCAAGGACCCCTCACCCAGTAGGGGGCAATCGGTTCAAGTCTCCAGCTTTCTTCCAGCACTCCCAGAATCAACTTCATTTCACCATCTTAGAGGTGGCAGCTGGACAGCAACCCCTTCTCCACCATTTCACAAGGCCTCTCCAATAAGCCTGAACCCCAACTCTTCCCATATTCCCTACTCCCTAGGAATGGGAGCAGCTTCCTGCAGGTATTACCTGTTTATTTCAGGCTTCCCTTTTTGCTTTTTCTATTCCCCATCACCTGTTTAACTAATTCCTTAGATTTAATTCATTCTGTGGAAATACCTAGCAGTTTATTTCTAACAAGACCCTAAGTGATAACCATCTCATTCAGAGTAAAAGCCAAAGCTCTTAACATAGCATACAAGATCCGACACAATCTGGGTTCCTAGACACTTCTCTGGTCTCATTTCTTGCTATTTTCTGTCACCCACTCTGCTCCAGCCACACGGGCCTCCTTGCTATATTCCTTGAACCTACTAAGTATGCTTGCTTTTTGGCCTCTGATTTGCTGGTCCCAGTACTTGCATCTACATGCAAGAGGCTTGCTGTTTTGAGTTTCTGCTCAGTTATCAACTCAGTAGACACCCTTTCTGACAACTTATAAAAAATTACTATTTCTCTCAACTCCTACACTGTCCTTTTTCACTGCCCTTTTTCTCCATAGCACTTATCAACATTCTGTTTTCTGTCTTCCCCATTAGAAAACAAGCTCCAAATATTGTTTACTGCTCTGTCCCCAGTGCCCAGAACAGTATCTAGACCCCAGTAGATGCTCAAAAATAACTGCTGAAAGAATGGTTTAATAAATGGAGAAAAAGCCTTACTGGCAGCCCCTTCTTTGGCTTTGCTGGCTGGCCTTCCTCTTTGGAAACACACTTAAACATAGCAATGTTTCCTGAATTTCCTTAGTGACAGTGTACTATAAATTGCACGTTCCCATCTACTTTAAAATTTAGAATTTTTACAATGCAAATATTTCTTCCATTTTAAACCTTTAAAAAGTATCAATCAAACAAGACTAGCCAGCAGCAGTATTTATTAGGAAGTCAGTCACTGTACCTTTGGATTGAACTAGACTCTTTGCTGGGGTGACCAAAAAGAACAAAATGGAATTCCTGCTCTCAAGGAGCTTACAGTCTCATGGATATTCCACTCCCACATATGAGAAAGTCTGACAATTATAAACAACATACAAATGAAAATAAATAAAATAAAGCATATAAAGTGCTGGTTAGATGAGGAGCAATGGCTGAAGGATCATTCAAATTAGAATAATTCCTAGAAGATGAGTGTTGGGCCAGGATTTAAACAAGGAGACAAAGATCGATAAGGATGAGTTAGGAAACAAGAAACAGTACTTGCAAAAACAAAAAGAAATGAAAAAGATATGAATATAACTTCATTTATTACTTGGAGACCATAAACTACAAAATCATGAATTTGGCCTTTGGCCTCTTCTTTCTTGTTTTATTCTGTGCATTCCTGTAAATGAACTGTGTTCTATTCCAAACTCAAATGTTTCTATACACTAAATGGCAGGATGGAGCCATTTCAAAACTCATTCCAATAATCCTCAAGTCTCCAACTGAAGTCATTTCCTCAAAGAGGCTTTTTCCAGTGACTTAATCTGAAGTGGATCTGTCATGTTATTTTCCATATTGGATTTTCTTTCAAAGCTCTAATGATTTATAATCATCTTTGTGACCATATCATCTGTCTTCCTTCCTCCTGTCTAGAGGTAAGGAGTTTGTAAGTAGGTATTTTTCATCATTGTATACAAACTGCTTAGCACAGTGCCTGGCATTTAATATATATTTGTTGGAACGGAATTTGTTGAAATGTAAAGGCCAGAAATCCATATACAAAGCTGATTCCAACACATGAAATAATGTTATTTTAAACATTTAGCACATTTAATTTGTTCTAACTTCTGATACATAGAAAAGTATATCCATATAACTATATATACATATGAATGGTGATATTTTGAGCTCTGCCTATTAAGTTCATTTCAGTTTGGGTCAAATATTTCATCTTTTATAATAAACCTAATTTGTTTATGGGAATCTTTAATTCATCTTAAGAAAGGAAGTTAACTCTAGATAGGAGTGGGAGTGAGGGTGGGTTGGTCAGAGCTGCCACTAGCTCATATAGGGTGCCTTGGTGTAAATCAGAAAAAGGTACTGTATCTTCTAGGTGGATATGACCATGCACCAATACATGCTGTGTGGTGAATGGAGCCTGGGTAGGATTTCAGCTCCCACTTGCTACCTCAGCTAGGTGCTCCTGTACACAGCACAGCCTGTGTGTAGGCAGCAGTCCTAGAGAGGTTGCTAAGTGTTGGTGTGAGCAGAAGATGGGAGGCTGGCCACCCTTGTGCTACTTGATTTCTTGCTAAAAAGGACCAATCCGATTTGACACATTCGGTTGGGTAGGGTCCTCCCTTCTTTTTCTCACTGCTCCTGGTGGTTTTGTTGAAAGGGGAGACCACCCCGATGGAAGAAGATGATTTTTCTTGTTCAAGTGGGGAGATATCTGTGTTCCCTGCTGAAGCTTCGAAGTGCACTTTCTAGGTTTATTCTTAAGAAATGACACAACATTGATTCTTATGGAATTATGCTGTTAATCTGGCTGTAGATGACATTTAGAATTTTCACTCTGGAAAAAAACAAATCAGAAGTTAGTCTACTTGTATAACACTGCTTAGCGATTATTTGGAAATCATGTCAGCGGCACTAAGACTAAGTGTCTCTTAAGTGACCCAATTTATTAAATTTCATGACTAACTGATAGGATCAATTCTCAGTCCCATGTATCAAAGAAGAACAAGCACATCTCATTTCAGTAATCTTTCATAAACTCTCTATATCTTGAAATTTAGGTTCATAGGTTATAACAGCTGCCTAATTTTCTAAAACCAAAACCAATTTACCTTCAAATATCCTCAGTCTTGAAGTACAAACAATAAGAAAGGCCTGTTCTAACACTACTAAAATGAATTACTTACTTAGAGTGGAAGCACAAACCACTGAAATACAATTTAAAAGGATTTTTATTTTGGAAAAAGAATATAAAACTGATATTTGGGAATACAACTTTGATAGTGAAAAGCACTCTAGATTGGGTTCCTGGATCCTGATTTTAAAACTACCTATTTAGATGAGCTTGTGCAAGTGATTTAACCTAGATAGGATTCATCTCCAGATCTATTAAATGAGAGAATTTGCAGCTCCATGATTCATTTTATATTAGAAGTCATCAAGGGAGAAGAACAGCCTGTGGGATCCAAGTAACATTTGCAATCACATGTATGCACAAGTCATGTGTATAAACAGTTCCTGGGACAAATGTTAAGTATGTCATCAGGGTCCTTACATTGAGCTCAGGACTGGGCCAAATATCCCAGAAGATTCTCTTCAGTTATTCTACTCTGTCACCTCTTTTGGGAAAAACCTAGCTCCACTGATAATTCAGGACCCAGAGAGGTAGCCTAGCTATTGCGACCACTTAAACATAATTAGTTAATCTGCCACCCTCCCGCACGTCACCAATGTACACATTAGCTTGGAGAAATCTATGTCCTAGAAGTGAAGCAAATCCAAATATGGCGAACATTCCTCTCTTGCCAAAATAGGATAATTGCCTCCTCTCTGCATCAAAATTCATCTATGAGGAAATCAGCTCCCCTGTTAAATACCAAGTAGGCAAAAGACACATTTTTGGTTCTGGTGCTAACTTGCCGGGAACCCGTAAACGTCAAATCACTGCTCTGGGTAACATACAAATCCTTTTAGAAACACTTTTTTACTTAAACTTTGTCTAGCTGAGGGAAAGGTTGATTGATTTGTGTACACCGGATGTGTAGGGCATCGCGCTTCTGAACGCCCGCCAACCTGCCCTTTAATTCTTACTCCTGAACTAACGCCGAAGTATTTACGCCACCGAGAATCTCTCCTCAGCCCCCCGCGTCCCCCCTCAAAATGAACGCTAATTCGGTGGTCCGCTCGTCTCCTCTCCGCGCCCCTGGGGACCGGGAACCTGAAGACCGGGAGACTCGGCTCAGTTCTGGAATACAGGTGGCGCCTTCGGAAAGGACGCCCGGGCCGGCCCGCCAGAGCCGAGCAAGCCCTGGGGGAAGCAGACCCGGGCTGGGCCGCTCGCCCACATCTCGCACCAGCGTCTGCGCTACTTCAGTAGCGCGCAGGATCTTCAGCGAGGATGGGTGCCTCTTCTTGGAACAGTCTCCAAACTACATCAGCCTACTCAGCGACCAGCAGCAGCACCTGGGATGTCCCACCTCCTTTAAATCAGACCCCAAGGAAGATCCTGGAAAACTCGGCTTCACTTTGAATATCACTGTGGCATGGGCGGAAAGGGAAAGGGGCCGAAAAGCTCCCTCCCGCCCACTCCAGCCCACTTTTGTTAATCCTCTCCCGCGGCCAAACCCGGGCTTCCCGGGGCGAGGGGCGGGCCGGCGGCCGGGGTGGGGGAAGGCTCTCGGAGGGGCCCCTCCCTTCCCACCTCCGGCGGCCCACTCTTACTCACTTTCTCTCGTAGCCGCAGCTCGGCGGTGCGGAGGGGCTGCGGACCAGACAGAAAGAGCCGGCGAGCTGCTGCCGCCCGGCATCCCAGAATCTGCCAGTCGTGCATTCGTCCCAGGCCGGTGGGTTTGAGAGACCACGGCCGTGGAACCCCCGACCCGGACGCTGCGGAGAGGCGGGCACGCGGGGTTCTGCACCCTCGAGGCTGGCGCCGCCGGGTTTCGGCCTGAGCTCCGGCTTGTGCTCGGGATCCTGCGCTGCTGCGCCCTCCCCCTCCGCCAGCCGCCGCGGCCGCGGCCACCAGCCCCGCCCTCCTTCCAGCAACCGGGAGGCCGCGGGAGGCTGGCGGGGGGGGGGGCGCTCACGCCGGGGCCGCCCCCTCTCCCCCCAACCTGGGCGTGGGCGAGCCGAGAGGTGGTGACGTCAAGGGGCGCGCGGTGGCAGCACCTCCCCGCGCGCTAGTTAAAAAGAAGAAAAGAGGGAACGAAACATGAGAGGCTGTGTGAGGAGCTGCAGCCGCCGGCAGAGGAGACCTCAGCATCATCTAGAACCCAGCGCTGCCGCAGCCTCCGACTGTCCCGCCGCCGCCGCCGTTTCTGTTCCTGCTAGTGTTTCACCTAAACAACACCCGTTACACGGACAAGTGAACCTCTGTGGCCGTCTTCTCTTGCTCTTCCTCCTCCTCCTTTGCCAACACCTCCTCCTCCCACTTCTCAGCCGCACCAGAAAGCCCCTAACCCAACTGACACTGGCACGACTGCAAACTGTGTCATCCGCACAACTTTATCAGACTCTTCGGGCTCCCGTAAGGCATTGGACCCATCGCTTCGTCTTTTACTTTTTGCAAAGTTGCATCTCTCGACATATTTCGCCCCAGCCACCTCCCTTTGCTTCTCGAGTGCCCTGCCGCTCCGCAGCCTCCTCCTGGAGCTGCGCCCTAGTGCCCCTGCTGGGCAGTGGCGTCCCCCCCACCCCATCCTCCCGCGCCCAGCCCCTGCCGCTCGGGGCAGACGATGCTGAAGATGCTGTCCTTTAAGCTGCTACTGCTGGCCGTGGCTCTGGGCTTCTTTGAAGGAGATGCTAAGTTTGGGGAAAGAAGCGAAGGGAGCGGAGCGAGGAGGAGAAGGTGCCTGAATGGGAACCCCCCGAAGCGCCTGAAAAGGAGAGACAGGCGGATGATGTCCCAGTTGGATCTGCTGAGTGGAGGAGAGATGCTCTGCGGCAGCTTCTACCCTCGGCTGTCCTGCTGCCTGCGGAATGACAGCCCAGGGCTGGGGCGCGTGGATAACAAGGTAGGCAACCACCGGTCTTACACTGCGAGCTTGGCATATTGGCTGCGTGGGGTTCCCTGTGGCTCCAGTAATGAACGTAGTTGTAAGGAGGACAAAAGTTTTTTGAGGAGTTCTTTTTGATAACTTTTCTAAAGCGCTAATGCAATTCTGTTGTGCATTCCTCTGGGGTGCGAGATAACTCTCCCGCCCCCAAAGTCCGCGGTGGGGATGCTGTGCAAACCGCCTGCCTCAGAAAAGACAGGCTTCTTGTGGTACCCGCATCCCGGACTTGAAACATTTTTAAAGAATAGCGATTAACAGGGGGTGTGGAGTCTAACTGGGCCTTGGCTACGGAGAAACTGTAAATTAAGGTGGCTTTGGTTTCCGGTTTATTTTTCTAGGGTAAAAAAAAAATGTGTACAGTTTTCTCCACGTGCTCGCTGAGAGGATTGAGTAGTAAAAAATTTTGAAGTATGATTGGTTTATGATCCACAGCTCCATCAGAGGGGGGGTATTTTGCATGCACAACATAGTTAAACCAAGGAAAAGGAGCTCCTGGTACTCCAGTAAAGAACCCGAAAAATTGGCTAAAGATATTGTTGGGGAGTATTTATCACATAAACTGAGAAGATTCTCCGTCATTTTATAACTTGATAAACCCAGTCTTACAACGGTAAGTTGCCTAGGAAGATCTTCTCTAGAAACTTGTTTTGGAGTATTGGCACTCATATTTTCCTTGCACTAAGTTTAAACAAATACGAAAATCGTGTGTTGTTCGAGTATAAAGACATACTTATTTCTGAACTTGCAACATCTTTTACTGCCATGGGATGCAGTAATGTGTCTATCTACCGTACTCCAAGGGAAGAATGCGGGATCACGTCATTAACAATCGCTGCACGTGAAATAAACAATCAGGTGTCTTTGCTCCCCCTCCCACTCCCCGTTTTAGGTTTAATTAAGAATTCCTCTGTTACAACACTGCAGTTGTCAAGGTCTGAGAGACTCTTGGAAAACTTGTGCTTCAGTCTTGCTGGCCCAGGCATTAAAAAAAAAAAAAAAAAACAAAAAAAAACCCAGGCTGAATCTAATTTTTATGCTCAGTTCACGGTAGATTTCACTCTATTCTCATGTAAACAGCTTCTACGAATCAACATATGTGTCTGGGTGGTATCTCTCACTTTGTTTTGTAAGAAAAAGCCATATTGCATCATTTAATTTGCTCAAGTCATGCAAATAGGAAAAAATCAATAGGACAAAAAGGGGTCGACTTATCCTCCTCCCCACTAAACTGCTGCCCACACACAGAGTCCTGTTGCTTATGGCAAAAGAATAACAACAACACCATTGTGTTTGTTAGTTGGTTCACTAATGGGTGAAACTAGAGAACATCATTCTCTTTCAGTCCCCAGCTCTGTCCAAATGTTCGTGCCTTTTGAGGGAACATTTGTCCAACTCACTCTATTCCCAGATGAGTGAGAACTGTCTTGCTGCAGGTTTTCAGCTGCAACTCTCTCTCTTTATTCTTACCATATGCAGCAGTAGTCTGAGATTCAGAGAGCAGATATTCCAGCATTTTATTCAAAACAATGTCATTAAGCTCCTGTGTTGGCAGTTGAATTAAATTCCAAAATAGCTACACTGAAATAGTCTTACCAAGAACCAGTGGAACCAGGAAATTCAAAAGAGAGTTTGGAAATATTTGCCATTAACTCTCCCTGTGTGCAGTGCACATTATGAGTATACCAATGAACTGGAAACCCCTGCAATACTGAATTCTTATAGGAACCTGAGGAATGAAAACTGTGTTCTTAATTTAATCTAGTGAGGAGATGGAGGTGTGGAACTAGGGAGAGTTATATCCCTTAAGAAAAGTTATATATATTTATATATATATATATATATATATATATATATGTATGTATTTTTTTTAAAAGAAATCATTCTTTAGGAAGCAATCTGCCACATTAGCTATCCACATTTCTTTCTGTTTTACATGCTTCCAATGTCCAACAAACTCCTAATCATTTGGAAAATGTGTCTGAATTAAAGTTGCTACATTAGAAGGCTGCTCATTCCATTATTAAGTGGTCCATAAACCAACAATACTCAAATTGTTTAAAATAGAGATTTGATATAGCTTTTCATATGCATTCTTGACCTATGTTAGTTCTCAAGTTTTAATAGTTTTTAAAACATGTTATTTTATAATAAACTTCAGTGTTACCCTTTTTTCTCCTAAGCTTTCTTGGCTTGTAATATATGTTAGGATCTTATTTTATAATGTGTGTACAGGAGAGATGATGGCTATTTGAAAGGGCTCTTTTATTGTTTAGGAAAAAGTATTTTCCCCAGAAAGATTTCTGCAACTATTCAAGGAACTACAGTAGTAGCTTTTTCCTAAGGGAAGAAATTTCATAGTCAAATACCATGGAAGTAGCAAACAAGGTAGGAATATTGAGCATGCTCAGCTGTGCAATTAAATACAGTTTCTGAACTAGCAAATTTTCTTTAATGAACTAGCACTGAGTTCAAATTTTTAGCCATGGTATTATGCTTTTTATTTTAGTTTTTGTGTATTTTAATACTTTTGTGTATTATAATTACTAGATTGTTAATTACTACTGCAAATAAATACTGCCAAAACTGGGGAAGTTATATTGATTTAGCAATCTTTTTGCAGCTCCTAATTACAGCATGCCAGATTGAATCTGCAACCAACTGACATATCCCCATTTCTAAAAGTTAACTTGTAGCCACAGAGGCATACAAGCTCTCTCTACCTTGGGTGGTTTCACAGCCAAAGCTGTCAAGGAATGGGTGAAAAGTAATTGTTTTCAAGTGTGCCCTTTTACAATCATTTGTTTGCTCTGGCTCTTTCAGGGACAAAGGCTATTGTTGAACACATCCAACTAAACAAATAACTCATCCTGGGGTCCCTTTAACAGCTGCCTTAGTACAATGATCTATTTACATATTAGCCTAAAATTGAAACTGAACTCTTTAATGACATAATCCAGCACTGTAGTCCAGAGACGCATGTGTTCTACCCAACAGCTGAACAACCTTGTAGGCATATGATTTTTAGAAATAACTTTTTGTGTACCAAGTGATCTTAAGGCAACATCTTAATATACTGTCATGTATTTTATCCCTTTGTGTGCTCATCAAACCCATGTGGGTGCCTTTTTGCCCTCTTTGTTTAGTTACTTGATGAATAAAGGGAAATACAGAAGGTCTCTGTCACCCATTTTACTATCTGTTGATAAGCTATAGTTGTAGGCCATGCTTTACTGGGTATCCCAGTATTTTACGTTTCTTCTATGGGTCTTCCTTTCATGTGGTTAAAGATTAAAGGATGACCTTCCAGACATTATAAATTAGTCAGCAACAAGCCACAATCATTACTAAGGATGCTGTAACAATGTTTTGAAGTTCTACATGATTTCCAAAGTATATTTAGTTTAAACCACTATAATTTGATGATTTCATATATGACTTTTAAAAATCGAAACAGGAAATTAGGTTAAATTTCTTCTTAAGATTGATGATATTGTCAGACAGAAAGTTAAGGAGCTGTATAGATAATATACACATAGACAAAAATGAAGAAAAAAATACCCTACACACCCCCATATTCATCTCTCTAAAATAGTGCTGCAGCTTTGGTTGAGTCAGTTTAATTGACTTCAGAAAGACTATTGGTTCATTGAAACCAAAGCCAGAATGATGGCTCTATCTATCTTCAAATAGGTATTTACACTGCAGACCTCACACAGAGCAAAATGTTAGCATCCTGCAGGGCCGGAACAGCATGAAACTTTAAAAAGAATAATATTATACTTGATTTCAGATAATTTATTGAATCCTGTTTCTGAAACTTTTGATGAGAGATTTTGTGGCCAGGATACATTCCAAAAATTGTAAAAGACAAAATTCTTTAGGCACTAAAATCAAGCTCTTCCTGGATAGCTGCTGGGAGGATGGATGGGGATCATTTTGCTTCAGCTATAAAAACTGGAAGCATGCATAGTCTCCATAAAACCAAAGGGAATTACTTTCTAGTTTTCCAGCCAGCGAAAGAGGTAACTTTAGCATCCTGCAAGTGTTTTCTTCTTAGTGAACTGCTATAGGATAAACAGAGCAAAGTTGAGCACTATTAATGTTGAATAGATCTGGTGAGGTCTGCCAGAGAATGGACAATGAAAGACATTTAAAGCACTTTTGGAATGCAAATGCTAAGTGTTTGGTATATATTTTCTTTTTAAAAACTTTTTTTAAGCAATTTTCACTTAAATAAATTAATGAAAATTAAAACAAATATCATTGTGTTAAGAATAACTTTTCTGAATATTGCAGATAGTTGCAACATACCACATTTTTTTTTCCAAAATATGGTAACTTATATTGGAATTTTAATTACTGCATGCTAAAATTTCAGCATACTTGTATTCAGTGACTTTTGAAGTTCCTTTTCTCTTTCAGATCCAAATTTTGGATTACCTAGAATATCTTTACCCTAAAATAGAGGGTATATGATTTACTCAAGTTAGAACTTCAACTTGTGAATGCAATATTTGCTTTAAACAGTGATCTGGAGTTTAAAATGTTAATTTCAGTTCATGGAATAAAGAAATAAACATGTAGTTGTATAAATTAGGAAAGGATGTAAAATTCAATCCCTTTATGGTTTTTTTTTTAAAAATGAAGAATCAATGCTTGATTTAGACGGCACATTTCACATTACAAATGTGCTGATACTGTCTTCTATTCTTATTAAAGGAGCTACTGAAGTCAGTTTTTTTAAAGTTAGTAGTAGACAACAAGAACCTTTTTATCTACAAATTACTAACCTCAGCACATCAATAACTCCCAAATTGGTTTTATTGAAATGAAAGATATAACACTGTAAAAATAATAATAAAAGTATGCTTTTTAAATTAAAATTCACTAAATACTATACAAAAGCACTATCATTAAACTCTTGGGTTTCTTCATGGATAGAGCATATTTGAGGAGCTAATTAGAAAGTTTTTCCTGGCTAAGATATAATGAATAATAAAAAATGGTCTTAAATCTGTTTGATTCAGCTTTAGATATTATTTTATAGCACATGAACGACAGATATTTCTCCACGTTAGAAAACATTGCATATGCATGCTGTGAATAGAAAATTATTGACATAAACAGAAAAATGTAATTCAATTACATCTTTGAAAATATCATATTAGGATGTGTTAAAAATTCTTCTTTATATATAGTTTGATAAAGGCATTTGGAGTTGGAGTTGTAAAGTTAAATATCCGTTAGTATACATTTTCAGGAAGAGTTAAGTGATAAAGAGTTAAAAGTTCTCAATATAATTGTGTTTCAATTTTACACATCTGAAAGGCAGATCAACAGACTTTGATTTGCAAGGGTAAGAAGCACTTTTATGCCTTCCCTATCCTTTGTTCTCCTACCCTAGCCCAAGAAATTGTATTTGATGTAACCTTATAAAGGCATCCTGTATTGTAATACAGTAATCCTTTTCAGACAACTGCATTGGCTAAATTATAATTAGACTGCTCTTCTTGCAATATTACAAAAATCATAACTAAACATCACTTCACATAATTAAAAAGAAGTTTGTTTCTGATTTATGGCTTTCAGATATTTTCTGTTACCAACAACACAGACTGTGGGAAGTTACTGGAGGAAATCAAATGTGCGCATTGTTCACCACATTCTCAGAGCCTGTTCCATTCACCTGAGAAAGAAGTGTTGGAAAGAGACCTAGTACTTCCCCTTCTCTGCAAAGACTATTGCAAAGAATTCTTTTATACCTGCCGAGGCCACATTCCAGGTAAAAAATACATAAATAATCTACTGTAGACTATCCTTACAAGATACCTGCTCTTAAATGTTTGCTTATGAGAATGTAAAATTTATATCTTCCCTTTCACAATATCTATTTACCACATAATTCACCTTTCCAGATTCTTAATCTTTCATTGTTGCTAGGAGTGTTATAATTTCAGTCTACTTATAGCTTATTGGTTCTGTTGTAACTGTATAACATTTACATTTCTTGTTAAGTTGATAATACAGTTAGCGATGTTTACGCATGTTGGATTATCAGTGCGAATTTCCTGTTGGTATCTTCTTTGCTCATAAGCAATCAATATCAAGACAGCTTTCTTCTCTTCTAAGAAGCTGATAAATAATTGGGGTTTGTCCAGTGACTTTTAAGATATTTCCTTACATACAATGAGATTAGGAATCCAAATAAAGAATACCTTGCAAAGTGCTTTCACATATAATGGCTAATTTGCTCCTTAAAAACTCTGTGAAGTAGATAGAAAAAGTGTCAGGCATCTCCATATGACAGATGAGAACTAATGCCTTAACCAAAGTTATGCAATGACAAAGTGATAGTATGGATAGATACAGAAGTTCTTATGTCACAAATGTGACCGGTCACTGTCAGATTTTGGATCTTAAAAAACATGTAGATTCTTGGGCGTTGACTAATTTTATTGTCAAAAGTTTGTAAACGTTTTCTGTTGTTTTAGTTGGAAGAATCAGCATAGCTGTAGAAAAGAATTTAAGGAGACAGATTCTGCTTAATTAGGCAGAGTCACACACAAACAAGTCTACTAAATATAACTAAATGGCATTTATGGAAAAGACAAGGTTTAAGAACTGTAGAATGCACTTGGAGAATTTTTTTAAACTGCTACGTACATTTTACTTTCTGATCCAGGAAAGTGTAGACTTTGCATTTTTTTTATAGAACTCCTTTAATAACCTAAGAAAACATTTTGATTAGGATGGGTTGCTTCCTTTGATGTGGTGTAATATGTATCTAAACCCATTCAATATGAAAATATTATTATTGTCTTTATAAACTACAGCGATGTTTCTAAGGCTTTTCTTAAACCAGCTGTTTCTTCCTTTTATCACATTCCCCAAAGCAAAGTAGAATAGGTCACAGTTGCCTGGACAGCCTGTCCCTGCCAGGAAGCAATAACAGATTACATACCATAATGGTTTGCTGCAAACTTCAAGTCTTGCAGGTTTGCCTTTACTACTATAAGTTGAATGTTATATCAGCCCAGCATTTTCATTCACATTTATCTATTTCGGATAACTACAACTATGCTGGATTTGGGGACTCATGTGAGGGTCTTCAGATATTTGAAGTTAATTTAGCTTCCGAAACAAACAAAGTAATATTCACTGCAAGAGAGAGCACAGCAAACAGCTCAGGAGCCAGAACTGCAAGCACCTCACTCCACAGATCAACATATGTGGTGACGAATGACAAATTTATTTTTCTACAAAGTTTGTATATATGTAAAACTGCTGAAGTGCATCAAGATGTCAAGTGCTTTTGGTGGCCACCCAGGCTGCCTTGAAAGATAACCAGATGAAAACTCCACTCCAGTGGTGGTTGGAGCATTGAGGATGCTTTCCTGGGAGGGGCTGGTAGGGTTTAGCAAGGAGAAAAGGGGGCTTCCGCTGCAACTGTCAGATGCTAAATAATCATTCTATAGGCACCTTCCAAAAGTGAGCTGTAACAATACGCCGTGGATCACTTATGTTAATCGATTCATTAGCCGGACTGATCCTTGGCAGGTAGGTTACTGTTTCCTAAAGTATGATGAATAAGATGGTACTCCTCCCCTCAGCCCCTGACCCCAGTGCAGAAGGAGCTTTAGAATTCTAGGACACTCATATTTTAGGAATTACTATAAAAGAAAATTTGTCGTATTTTCACCTTCTGAGGTCTATTTACTTTTCTCTGAAGTTCCAAATCGTGAAAAACAGTTATTTGATGATTCTTTTTATCAGAAACTAGTCACATGTTTTGACTGTCCTCATTAGTATACAGGCTTTTCTTTCTGCTAGTCAAAAACTTGAAAAAGAAGGAATCCTAAGGTATTTATTTTGCCAAGACAAGGCAAATGCTAAATACATGAAGAAATAAATATCTATATTATCTATCCCTTTGCTTCATCTTCATGGTTTTAATAAACACAGTCACTCATATATATACTCCTATAATTCAAAGATGGCTGCTTTCTAGAAACTTGAAATTGGGCATAGTCATGGTCTGCTTATTTTTTCCAAGAATGGGAAAAGAAGTTTAAAACTGAGGATATGTTAGAGATTTATTAGTCATAATATTCTCCAGTTGCGAATTTTTGACTTAGGAAGGTAAATTCTTAACTTCTCAAATGCCAAAATTACCTTTAAAAATACACAAGAACTCCTTGCTTAATAGCACAGGTCTTTTATTCTACTTGAATTTTGATAAGCAGGGTAGATAATTTCTTTTTCGCTAAATGATGGGGTAATACACTCTGTGGAAAACATATAAATGGACTTCTGTCGGCCTTGCTTCTTCCTTTACACCCATTATCAGAATGACTTTTATCATGCTTAGACTGTCATCTCCTCAGCTGTAGGTTATTGTAGTGTGAAATGTCTGCACACAATTAGTTCAATTGGTTTAATCATGTTGCTAATGAGGCCAAGGTCAAGGGTTTGATCCCGCTGAGTTTCTCTATTCCATGCCACCCCTAACCCCAGTCACATATCTTGCACATGTGTCTTATTAGTCCCAAGGAAAGCTAATCAGAGGGAATAAACAGAGGCAAAACATCTACTCCAGTGCAGGACTTAACTGACAGTGGGTCAGTAACTTTTTTTTTTCTTATCATGATGAACAGCATATATAATGGAGAAAAATAACTTTCCTCTAGAGTGCATGCTACAAGAAAAACTAGAGCTCAGAATACTCCCACAGTATTTATTCACATGTCAGTATTTTATAGGCTGCTTGGGGTGCAGTAGGATTGGGTTCATGATGCAGGAGAATAAATCATACAGGTCAAAGGCAGATGATAAATTATTAGGAATTAATAAACTTACCACTGCTGGAATAATCAGTGTATGTTCACCATTAGTATACCTGATCATATTATGGTGATCCATGGTGAACTAAACACTCATCTTCAGTAAAGTGCTCATCAGTGTATCCTTCCAAACATAAGAGTGCCATTTGCTAAATTACATCTTCTCTGCAATAAATACTGAGCCAATGCCCTGAAATCAGGTCATTTGCCACATGTGAGTAAGCTCTTTGCAGCAAAATCAGGTCATTTAAGGTAAATTATTAATAAAAATTTTAGGTATTTCAATTCAAACAACATGGATGTAAGAAAAATGCCCATATTTTTATGTAAAATCTCCTGAGCTGGCTCTCTCCTTCACACTTCATTGTGTTTAGGTTCTGTAAGAAGCTAGAAGTAATTCATTGTTAAAATTCTGTATTTATTTAATTTGCTAAGAGAGCAGAATACCTCTGGAGCCACAGCATTTATGAATATGAGCTCATTAATCTTCAGTTGTTACAATTGAAAATGATTTCTCATTTCCTCGTGTTTGTCCCCAGCTAATAATTCCTTATAAAATGGAACCAGCCACCAGTATTGTTCATTAATTTCTCCTGAAGATGGTATTCATTTACAGACTCTAATGCTCAAATACAAAACAAGATTTTTTTTAACAAGCAAACTCTAAATTTCTTCTGAGTTGCACTTTGAAATATTTCTGACACTGCAGGCAAACATCACATTAAAATAAAATTTCTCACTAATGAATGTTATGGAACCCTGAACCCTCCCACATTCAGCTGTTAGTATACCTATAGTATGATAGGTATATATACTATATATACTATAATATACTATAGTATGATAGTCTTCTTTCGTGTATATTGGCATGGAGAGCACTTGCTGCCTGATGGTAAATACTTCAAAGATGATAATATTATATATCTCCATGCCAATGCCATGCATGCAGGATATATATCCAAAATAAGATCTTACCCAAAACTTTGAGAAAAATAAGGTTTAACAACTCAGTTTCCTTTCTCTTTCTTTTACCCTGAAGAGACTTGTTTAACCCTTCTAGACAGTTTTCATCTGTATGCTTAGCTATTAAAAAAATGGAGAAGCAAAAGTTGTCTTTTACAAACAGTGAATTGCTGAATATGACTAAATGTTTGATCTTCATTTCTCTCCCTAATTTCTAATCCCTGAATAGAAATCTCAAGGATTTCTGCTCTTACTTGCCTGGTTCCCAAATACAGTATCTTTTCCCATAGCTTGGTCAGAAATTGGCCTTACAGAGTCTGTCTCAGAAATTTAGGGACAATCCATTTCACCCAGAAGTTAGGCCAAATTGGACATCATCCTTTAATTAACCATTTGGATCCCTCAGATTCTAAGATTAGTTTTTGTTTTGGAGGGAACAAAATCAAGCCCACAGAAAATAAACTTTCTGGTATCTTTCATGTTCCACCAATAAGTCTCACTTGGCCAATCCCAAATTCTTGTTCTTAGAAATCTTTGCTAAATCTGGATCTGTTACACAACTTCTAAACTTCAGCTACTAAGTGGCTTTCTCCCAAAACTGAGGGGTACAATAATCTAACTTGTTAGATAAAATCAAAACCTTAAGTAAAATTAAAGGAGTGATACCAGAAGCAGGAATTTACAACATGTATAGACGACCAACTCTGGTAATGACATCATTTTTGAGAGTAAATGTCATCAGAATATAGAAGTGAATCTTATTGATATGCCCTCACCTCAAAAAACACCCAACACCTTACTAACTCAAATTGCTGTTGTCAAAACACGTTTTTGTCACAAAGTTTTGTTTCTTTCTTATTCAAAGTTGCTGTTTTTATTTGATATAAATTCTTTTTTTATTAGAGAGGTTGTAGGTTTACAGAAAAATCATGCATAATCTACAGAGTTCCCATATACCACCCTGTTATTAACACCATGCCTTAGTGTGGTAAATTTGCTATAATTCATAAAAAAGACATTTTGTAATTGTACTGTTAACCATAGTCCATCATTTACAATAGGGTTCACTGTGTTGTATGGTCTTATGTTTTGTTTTTAATTTTTATTCTATTGACATGTATGTACAACCAAAAATGATATAAATTCTTAACACATTAGAAAAGAAAAAACATCTTTCTTTCGGATACATTGGTTTTTTGTTTTATTTTGTTTTGCTGTTTTTGGTTTTTTTTTTGCATTTTTGTTTTTGTTTTTGTTTTTGTTGGTGAAGTAGTATGTCAGCTTTCCTTAAAAATTTGAGTTTGTCAATGAAAAGTAAATTAAAAGTTTAAGGTATTTTAAAATGTTTTCATTACTGACAGTTTTTGAACTATATTCACTGTTGTTCCATCACTCATTAAACAAATATTTATTGGGCCCCTATTAGGTGCCAGATACCAGTGACCAAAATTTCATGTCTTCTGTAAGTGAAGGGCAGGAGAAAGGCACCGACATATTTGAAAGTGGTGGCTGTTATTAGCATCAATTCATTGCTTGATTGCTGCAGAGTCATTTACTATAGCATATAGTGACCTTGTGATAGTCATTAGATTTATTATTTAATCATGTGAGTGTCAATACAATAAGAATTGTAAAATTACCAAAATTGGCACCTGATGGACTGCTTCTTTCTTGATTCTAATTTTTTCTTCTCAGGAAGTTATTTAGTATTGCAGGAAAAAATGTTAAATGGTGATCAGATAAGCTCACAGGTGCAGCATATGCTAATAGGGGGAAGCTTGAAAACAGAGACACACAATAACAAGATTAACACTGGGTTTGCAGTGTGTGTATTAAGTATGAAACTTTTAAAATATCCAACACAATATTATTTCACTTTCATTGCATTTCTTAAGTTTTGGTTAAAGAAAGATGGGAATCCCAAGACAAAAACAAAAACTTTTTCCTTTTATTTTAGTCTATATTTTTTCCTGCAGTATTCATATAGTTTTAAAAATTCTCTTTTCTCATACTATATTTTTCAAATGAGTTTGTTTTACTATGACACTATATATTTCTAATGAATCTTTCTGCATTTTTTAAAGGTTTCATTCAAACTACTGCGGATGAGTTTTGCTTTTACTATGCAAGAAAAGATGGTGGGTTGTGCTTTCCAGATTTTCCAAGAAAACAAGTCAGAGGACCAGCATCTAACTACTTGGACCAGATGGAAGAATATGACAAAGTGGAAGAGATTAGCAGGTTCATAAAGATAAATGTTCTTTACTCTTTAAAAAAAAAACTGACAAATCTTGTGGTTTTGACAGTGAATCATCTGTCTTACGTTCAACAGTTATATCCTGCAGATGCTTCTTTTTTTTCTTTTTGGTAGTTTGCTTCTCTAAAATCATATTAGTTTAAATGCTTTTAATATTTAGGCTAGTAATCATGTATTATGAGCTTGGCTTCTCTATGATTCATGTGGATTTTATGGGTATTGTTTTAAGCTTGAATTTTATGATTGTTGTTAGCTTACAGTGCTGTAGAAATATTTAGCTCAAGTATTATTAGCAAATCATATTTTTACAAATACATCTTAGAACTTTCCCTCTGAGTGCCTTCTCTAAGGTTTAATTATTGTGAGGAAAGCTAATATTAATTATAGTCACTGAAAGAGCTAATAAGCTTATGAGATTTTAAAATACATGTATGTTTTGATTTTCTCTTTTACTTTCAGATAGAAGGCTGTTTTGTTTTTTCTACTGAAAGGAATTTAAAATAATTACTTAAAAGAATCATATTGATGGCCTTTGGGTTAGCAGCACTTCATGATTCTCAAAACCGCCTATTCTTAGAAGAAACATATTTTGAAAAGGATGCTAAGTGCATCCCTTACCTCCTTCATCTCAAGAAGAGCTTACTGGTTTTCTTTAATTTGTTTAGAAAGCACAAACACAGCTGCTTCTGTATTGAGGAGGTTGTGAGTGGGCTGCAGCAGCCTGTTGGTGCCCTGCATAGTGGGGATGGTTCTCACCGCCTCTTCATTCTGGAAAAAGAAGGCTACGTGAAGATACTGACCCCTGAAGGAGAAGTTTTCAAGGAGCCTTATTTGGACGTTCACAAACTTGTTCAAAGTGGAATAAAGGTTGGATTTTTACATTTTATTTATCTTTGTTCTGCCTATGTTAATTTTATTTTAGTATTATCTTCCTCACTGAAGGCATGTCTTTGTAATAAAAGAAAAAATATTTAAGGAGAAGTAAGGGGGCAAGATAAGGGAACAATAATTATGGCTAATGAATAGGAACAATGGCATTGAATTTTCTGTGTTTTTTGGTGACAGTTGAGCAATGCAATCAGATTGCCATTTTGGCATGCTTTTCTCTATGTAATTTATACATTTAAAACAGTTTTGGGCTATAAAGTGTTTAAATATTGTTTAATAGGCATAATACTTCAGATTGTATAACAGTATTTGCTAGAAGAAAAAAAAGTGTTTTTTTGGTTATTTTGACAATTGCAAATCTTCTTTTACTGCATGGTATTTTTAGTCCATGTCATAAAAATTGCTACTTGTGCTGTGCGTTCCTTGTACAATGTTTTTACAGGTAAGTAAAAAAGTTTTATTTAAAATTAGTCATCTATATAATACATTAGTACATCTGTTGCCTTCTTTCCCAGTTCTCCATTTTGAATTTTCATGTTAAATAATCTAGTAGTTAATGTAAATAAAGTTATTGTCAAGTTTGTTCATAAGAGAAATAACAGTACAATATTAGCAGAACCGAGCTGTAGAGCAAACTGTGGCATTCTGAAATTAAGACACATTTAATGTCTGAAGACTATTTTAGAATAAAAGAAAGTAATAGTATGATTTGGGAAAAACTGGTTATCCTTTTCGTTTCTTAAGTAGAAAAAAATTAAAAGAGTTGTATTCTTCTACTCATATAGAAATGAATTCCTTGCTTTGTTGTACTGTACTCAGAGGTAAGGCACCAAAACATGAAGAAACAAGTCAGAGAAAATATAGATGTATTCATATCTATTTAGTGTGCCTATCGTGTAAAACCAATGCTCAATTAGAATTCAGGTAACAGGATACCGTTGAACCACCCAACCTCAAGCTCATGTGGCAACAGAATCACGAAGACACACCACATAAGAGAAAAGACTTCGGCACCAAGCACAGATCACTTGGAAAATCTGGTTAGCTCAATAGTTTCAACTTTCTCCCAGTAAATTTTTTCATTAGAATTCACAGTGAATAATTAAAAGTATTTTTAAAATGAAACATTCATGTTTTGCACATAGTGTTCAATAAATACATTCTGAAATGTGTCCTTATAACTCACTGCCAGTGGTACCTAATGAGTGAAGAATAAAGATGCAGCAAGTTCGTCACTCACTGGCATTACTCACTGTGGAAATAAAATATACTCTCTATTTAAAAAAAAGTTGGTGAAAATATTAAAAAATAATAATCAATTCTAATCCTATCAATTAAAGAAAACCACTGTTAAAGTTTTCATGTTTTATTATTATGTTGAAATTAAATTAATTTTTCCTGACTACAAAGGTAATACAGACTCTGTTTATATTAATAAATATGAAAACACACAAAGAGGAAAATATTTTCTCCTAGCTTTCTTTCTAAGTATCTTTAAAGTAAAATTGAAATCAAATCATATATATATATATCATATATACAACTTTATAGCCTTTTTTTTCACATAACAATATATCAAGAGTATATTCCCAGGTTTGGAAACTTTTCTCAAAAACATAGTTTTTAGTCTCATTTAGGTGTTCCATTTCCTTATTCTGAGACATTTAGGATGACTCCAGTATTTTCTTTTTTGCCATTGTAAGTAATGTTTTGCATCGTTCTTGTACATATATATTTAACCTCATCATAGATAATTTCTGTAATATTCTTTCATAGGAGTATTATCAAGTTCAGTGATATGCACCATGATACATACTGCCAGTTTGCTTTAAAAAATAATACTTTATCAAATATTTGAGATAGTAATATATAGTTTTCAAATATTACTTGAGTAAAAATGTTGGTTTTAAAGAGATATGTATGTCAAAATGTAGAAGTAAAAATGGGCTCAGAATACTTAAATGTTGTGTTATAAGTCAAAAACTAAGAAGTTCTTATTTCTGCTTTAATTTAACTTCCTAAAGAATGACTTCCTTTTAAGTGTAATTACTTCAGAGTCCCTCTATTTCAGTTTACATCTGTTTATTGGGATACTGAATGAGAGTTTATCTATTCCAACACTGAGGCATTTCATCATGCAATAAGGTTTTACAAGCCAGGGCTTACAAGTGCCACGGTTATCAAAGTGTGTTCTGCTGGCCTCTAGGAATTCTGCAGAACTCCCTACAACTTTTCTTCTCAGAAGAGTTCAATATTCATTTGTTTTATAAATCGGACTCCTTTTATAAATTGGACCAAAGTTTCTGTGGCTTAAAACAAAGTTTAAAATCTATTATTCTAGTGAGCCAGTTTGACGTTGTAAAGTGCAATATTTTGAATTCCCTTAGTATCTGGCACGTCAGTAAGATAGAAATCTATTGTGTGGATATTTGAGTGTGTATAGTGAGCAGTGAATCACATCTTCATCCCCTCTACTAGCTTATGTTACAACTGGCCTTTATCTCAGTCCCCATGGAACTCCCTGTCACACGTTACAGATGAGAGGTGTTAGAAGAGACTACTGTTAGTGTTATGAGGCAGATGCCAACGCATTCATGAGTTGATCGTACTATTGATTCGGGTGGTATGTCGCAGTAAAAAAAAAAAAAAAAAAAAAAAAAACAGCTATTTCATAGTAATTTCTTCAGGTTTCTTTGATGTATGAATAGTGTTCATCTCAGAATTCAGTTTGTCGAGAATCATTTTGCATAAATAATGCAAATAAGAATTTTCAGAAACTATTATGCACATTATCTGTTCTCTGTTCTTTTAGTTTTAAAATCCTATGAGAGAATAAAGCTGTTTTAACAGACCAAAGTATTGATTGGAATATTCCTATCACCGAGTAATATAAATAAAACCCAACCTATATATATTTGAAATGAAAACCATACAATCTTCAGTGGGATATCACCCCATGACATTCATTAATGAGTATATTAAATCAGACATAAAGAGAAATGGCTGTAAGGAAATGTGAAAATTCTTCTCTGCTAATTGTCAGTTAAGAATTGACAGCAATTTCTGTCACATGGTAAAAGGCTGACCTTTCTTGTGGCATGGAGCTGAGACCTGGTTGATCTTTTTAAACCTTTACCTGTCCTGATACTTATAGCTACTTAAGAGGGATTCCGTCAACAAAGAGCCTGTCATGTATGGAACCTGGACAGCTCTTCCCTAAATGGGAAGCTAAAAATACCATCTTATTTTTAAACAGCAAGTTTGTGCTGCCTAAGTTGTTAATAGGCTTAACTGTCTACCTTTTACCAAACAAAAGTCATTTGCAATCATGCAAAGCAGAAGCTAAAGAACTGACTTCTTTTTGTTACAGGAAATAAGTTGTGGAGATGAGATTTGTGGCATAAATTCTATGCCATATGAATTTTAACAGCCGTTTAATTTAGAAAGCAATGATTCCATTCACCCTAGAAGACTGAGCTTTGTTAAATTACCAAGTAGAAAGTATGTTTTTAAAATATGTGGTTTTTAAAATATGTTGTTTTTAAAATATGTAGTGATTGGATAGATCTTGGTTATAGCACGCTATACAAACTAACCACTAATACTGACACTGGGGAAATGAGCCAGGTGTCAACCTGATGAACAAATTTTAAAATCTTCACTGTGTTTGTGTGTGTGTGTACACGTTATTACTATTATTATTGTGGTTGTTGTTTAATCTCAAGTGGGTAGTTATAAAGTTGTACTGTCTATATCCAGGAGAAAACTTCTTAAAGATACTAATGATTTGAAATCTTTAAATTGAGCTTACATCTGAATGCTGAATCAGAATTTATGGCAAGTGCTAGAATCAGCTTCATCTGTTTAAAGTCCTCGGGAGTGGTAGACCAGTGGTTCTCAATAATGGCTGCACACTCTTAACACCTAGGGAACTTTCAAAAATTCCAGTATCTTAATTAAATGACACTGCGGGGTGAGACCCAGACATTGGTAGCCTTTTAAACCTTTCGGGTAATATTAATGAGTAGCCAATTTGAGAACCACTGATTTAGATTGAGCCAAACCCCTGGGTTGGTTACATATTGAATGAGACACTTTTTCTCTGCCAAGTTGGCATCCAAATCCTATTATCGAAAGGACCACTGAGAACCACTGGTTGGTCACCAGTTGTCATTTGCCCTGTACATTTTGTCATTTACTTGGCCTACACATATTACCTGTCTACTTTTAGTGGAGAGATGACAACTCTGACAGCATGCAAGGCTCTTGGTATAAAGCTTTGAAAAACCTGGTCTTTAAAATTCTCAATGATTAATTCTACTTGGATAATCACTTTACCCATTAAATGGAAACTTTTTCCTGTTTTTGTTCCTTTCTGGAATCTGGTGCTCAGCCAGTTGGCAAAATTGTTATTGTTTCCATTCCTAAAATACTAGTTTTCTATTATATTTGTAAACTCTTGTTAAAAAATGACAAGGACTCCAGAAGATTCTCTAATGTAATTTCACCAAACCTTCCTAATTACAAGGATGAGAAAATCAGCCTGAGCATTGCATGCATGCAGAAGTAAGGACAAGCTTGCACCTGGCACCTACAGGGTGGCCCCTCAAGGAGACTGACAGGTGCATCCTCTGCTGCTCAGTTCTCCCAAGCAGTCAGAGGACGGAGAGGCTGACGCCCACAGCAGCCCTTTCGGCTTACAGCATGCAGCAAACAAAGCTGAAAGACTTGTCTATCATTGGAACAAGTGTCACTGGACTCCTGTCCCTCTCTATCTACTTAGATCCTCCTTTCAAAAGATGCTTTTTGAGGCAGCCCTTTTACCAGGGGTGAAGAGGACGTGAGGCTGAAAGCTGCTGATTGTCCGGGTGACTGAGCCTATTGAGGTGGGGCTCTCAAGGGACAGTGGCCCGGGTGCCCGGGAGTCACAGGAGCATGTGGAGGAGGGCGTAGGGTGCTCGGGGGCAAGCCCCGATGGGGCAGCTTCTGATTTCACATGCTTGTAAATCACATGCATAGTTATGAGCATCGAAAGTTTACTGAAATCCAAGTGCTCAACGGTCCATGGGGAATGATGTTCTATTTTTCTGAAGTTGGTCAGAGACCTAACCTTTCATGGGTTTCTTAGTCTTTAGGATACAATCTTATGGCAGCTCATGAAATGTTAGTGCACTCGAGTGAAATGAGTCAAAGCAGAAGCATGAGAAGCAGTTTACTTTTCAGAAGTAGTATTGGAAATATAGCATGCATAAATACATACGGTCATGACTGGCCCATATAGCAAATGCTTCCTCGGGAACATTGTTATAATTCTGCTTTTAAGGATGAATAAAATTGTGTGTTTGGATAAAAGAAGGCAGCAACTTATATGTATTAAATATTGCAAAAGAAGAATCACCATTCTGGAATGTTTTTGTACAAATGACATTTTAAATTTTTTAACCTATCAAATTACTGCATTAGAATTTAGTTATGTGCTATTACACCTCATCTAAAAGAGATTTCCTACAGTAGTGAAAGTAAACACTAAATAAATTCATTATAAATGTGGTAGAAAGTTAACTGAATAGTCCATACAAAAATAGAAAATTATAAGCACCTCCTTTTTTTGTAGTTTAAAATTTCAGCTCCAAACCATTTCATTGAAATGTAAACAAAATGTAGGCCTCCAATTAAAATTTTTGACTACAGTTCTTTTTAATATCAAGGTAGTAATAGCATGGTTTTGAACACAACTATCTTTATTATATTGAGTTATGCTGGCACTTCACATCAAAATGCCCTGTACTCTGCTTTCAATTTTTAAATAAATTTAATCTCATTTTAAACTTACTATGAATGCCCACAGAGGGAAATTATTTTTCGTAAAGCAAAAAGCCTCTTATTAATGTGACATAATCTCATGTAATTTTCTATTTGGTTAAATTAGTTTTCATTTCTGGCATTGTTATTTCATTATTTTGGCACTTGCTATTTTATTCATAAAACCTTTTACTAAAAAAAATATAAATGTGCGTATATATGGTGGATGCTAGTTTCAGCCAGTTTAACCTACAAGTTTTTGTCCACTGTGCCTCATGTATTTTACTGACACAGAAGCTGGAGTGGCATATGCAGTGTTCCTGCGGTTGAGGAGAGAAAGGCCTGCCTTCTCATTTTAGGTCCCAGAAGTCAGGGCTGAGAGGAGGAATGTTTTCATGTATTTTATATTCATCTTAGACATGAAGGGCAAAGGAAATAGAGCCAACCTGTCTGATAAGAGCTATGGAAATCACTTAAAGTGAGTTAAAAACCAAGAAATTTGGACTCTATATGAGGTCTACTGTCTTTAAAATACATCTCTCTGGACAAGGCATCCACCACCTCCCACAGACTGTCTTTCATTAGAAAGAGAAAGGAGAAGACATACTGGTGTTGGCAGTTATTGGTTTCCAGTGGCTATTTTGCCTAATGAAAAGAAAATATCAGGCACCACAAAGCTGTCTCTGAAGGGTAGGGTAGCACAGCCATTCTTCTTAGAGACATTCAATAGCTTTTCTTTCCTAAGGCTGCAGTCTTCAGTCAAGCCATGTCATAAGTAGGGATACTGTGGTCTTCTTTCTTACTGATCATAACCACCATTTTTAAACACTTACTTTGCTAAGCCATTAGACACATTACCTCTGGGATCCTTAAGTAACCCTATGAAGGAGGTACTACTCTCCTATTTTCCAGATGAGAACACTAAGACTTAGAAGTAAACTGCCTAAGATAACTTTGAAAGTTCCAAAGCTGGGAATCAAATGCAGCTTGTCTGACAGCATGCTGCCAGCCATGGTGCTATGCTGCTATATGGGCTTTGATCAGCAAAACAGCATAGAAGGAAAGAGCATGTTCGATAGACAGAGATTGCTGACGATTAGTATTAAGCACTCTCAGTGCTGCTAGTCCTGGCTGGCAGGACAAGGAGGAGGCAGCTCAGGGCCTAGGTGTGCCAGAGTGACAGGCACACAGCCCCGGGGTCCAGTCCTGGAACCCACACCATCCACTGATTTTTTGGCCCTGGGCAAGTTGCTCAATGTCTCTAGGCACAGTTTCATCATCTGTAAGACAGGTATTAAAAGTTCATACCTAACGCTTTATATGCATGGTCTCACATGAATGAGAAGCACTTTGTAAACGTTAGCTGTTATTACCATCCATCATACCAACATGAAAAGGAGGAGAAGGAAAGGAGCACATGCCCACCCCCAGAATGACCCACAAGCTCTAGTGGCCACTGTTAACTGTACTCCCTGGTATTTAAACAGCACCACTTAAAATGGATTTGAATGAAAATTTATGGAGAATTTGTAATAGTGTTAGCATTGGCACCAAAATTACATGGCTATCTCGTGGAAACAAAGTTATATTGCTGTTGCGTGTGGGTTTTTTTTTTTAACTCATAAACATAAACCTGGAATATATTTTTATTTAAATTTGTCAATGGAGAAAAAGTTCAACTGCATTTTTATGGCTTCACCTTTTTAACATTAAGTGTACGACATTGCTAACCCCTCATAGTGCAAAAGCCCTCAGCCCTGGAGTTTCTCAGAGCACATGCCTAACAGCAATTAAGCACAACGCAGCTGATCCAGAAGTATGGCAGCAACCTTTCTTCAGAATTTCCTTGCTTTCATGGTAGTTTTTCTGAACCTGGATATTACAGTAATGTAGGTCTTTCTTTGTGCTTGTTTTGGAACATGTTTTATGTCAATCTGCCACTGAGTTCATAAATTGTAGGATTTGCAAAGGAAATATACCGGGACTGAAAAGTAAGAAGGCACATATTTTTACCCACTAGCAACTACTATTGCTTAAGGCACAGATTTTTGAATCTCAAGAGTGGAATGGGGGCAGTTGGGTGAATTGCTCTAAAATTAACATGTAATGTCATATTACAGAGTATTACTCAACAAAATATTTCAAAAACAAACAACAATCATCTCAGTAAAATGTACCATGAAGTTAGAGAAGAAAGAACTTTCAAGTAAGTTTTTAACGTTAAAGAACAGCAACAGCAAACTACAGTAAATGTATCAGTGAAATGTGCTGGAATTCAGGTGCTAAGAAGATGTAAAATCCAGTGGCCTCCATCTGCTACCTCCTGCGCAGATTCCAGGCTACGAAAGATTCTTTTCCTATCACAGTGACTCAACAGTTAAAGGTTTTCTAAATCTGTAAGCATGGTCTTGTCTGTCTTTCTATGAGCAGCTTCAGAAGTTTGTTTATGTAGCATTTTGCTTCTTTTAAATGCAATTTTATTGAGATACATTCACACCCCATATAATCCATCCAAAGAATACAATCAGTGGCTCACTGTATCATCATTTAGTTGTGCATTCATCACCACAATTTTAGAATGTGTTCATTACTTCCAAATAAAGAAAAAAATAAAAATAGAAAAACCCAAAACATCCCACACCCCTTCTACCCTTCCCCTATTATATATATTTTTTGTCTTTATTTTATTACTCATCTGTCCATACGCTGGATAAAGGGAGTGTCAGTCTCAAAGTTTTCACAATCACACAGTCCCATGATAAAAGCTATATAGTTATGCAATCATCATCAAGAATCAAGTCTACTGGATTACAGTTCAACAGATTCAAGTATTACTTTCTTCTGTAGTTCAAGTATTACACTAGAAACTAAAAAGGAATATCTATATGATGCATATGAATAACCTCCATAAAGACCTCTCAACTCTATTTGAAGTCTCTTAGTCACTGAAACTTTATTTTGTTCATTTCTTTTCCCCCTTTTGGTCAAGAAGGCATCTCAATCCCACAATGCCAGGGCCAGGCTTTTCCCTGGGAGTCATGTCCCATGTTGCAGGGAATCTTACACCTCTGGGAGTCATGTCCCACATGGGGTGGGGAAGAGGGAATAGTGAGTTTATTTGCAGACTCTTAGGCATAATTATAAGTAGGCTTAGCTTCTTCTTTGCAGGAATAAGTTTCATAAGGGCAAGTCCTAAGACTGAGGGCTTGACTTATTAAATCGTGAGTCCCTAATGTTTGCGAGAATATCAGAAATTCCCAAGGTGGGGAAGTTTAATATTTCCACATTTTCCCCCAGTCCCTAAGAGGATTTTGCAAATACTTGTTTATTTTCTGCCCAAAATACTCTTGGATGTATTGGGATATTTTATCAACCTGTGCGGAATAGCAAGATCTCATTCCCTATTCTAAGTTTCATGGTATTATGTTGTTTAAATAAACTGAGCATACATGTTAAATTAGATAGTGTACTGCAGAGAATATAAATTTTGTACCAAATAAAGATCTCTTAAATAATAGTTAAAACTCAGGAATAGATGTGACTGCTATGAGCTTACAATCTAGGAACCTTTACAATAAACCTTATTGAACATTCTGTACTCCTCTGTCTTCAACGGCCTGATCTCTGCTCCTGTTCTATTCCCTGACAACCTATGTTCTCAGATTCAGTTCTCAGCATTTGCTCATCATGGTTAATTTATATTAGTGAGGCCTTACAATATTTGTCCCTTGTTTCTGGCTTATTTCACTCAACTTAATGTCCTCAAGTTTCATTCACCTAGTTGCATGACTCACAAATTCATTCCTTTTTACAGCTGCTCAGTATTCCATTGTATGTATACACCACAGTTCACCCTTCCGTTCACCTGATTATGTACCTGTGGGCCACCTCCATCCATTGCAAATTGTGAACATTGCTGCCGCAGACATCAGTTTGCAAATGCCTATTCGTGTCCCTCCCTTCAGTTCTTCCAACTATATACCCAACAATGGAGTTGCAGGATCATATGCCAGCCCTGTACTTTGCCTCCTGTGGAACCACCACTCTGCCCTCCAGGGGGGCTGCACCGTTCCACTTCCCCATCAACAGTGAATAGGTATCTCTCTCTCTCCACATCTTCTCCAGCACTTGTGTCTCTGTTTTTTAAACAGTTTTATTCTCACACCATACAATCAGTCCTGAGTGAACAGCATTTTGCTTTTAACAGAGTTCTTTCATTTTTACATTGCTTTAATGTACTTGTTGGTAATATTCATCAACTGACATTTAGCAAAGTGATGTTGAAGTCTGTAATTATATTGAGCTATCATAATATCAAAGTGGATAGAATTGGGATGCTTCTAAAGTGTTTTTAAAAACTGGATCATTGGCCAGAAATTAAAATTATCTTTGGATTTTTCAGTTGAAATATGCTTTGAAAAATAATAAGCTATTTATTGAGAGCATTCTGTAATATGTTTTAATGAGAAAACCTTGAGAAAATTTTTATAAATTAGGTAACTTTTTTTATCCCAGCATGGCTTTGTGATACCAGGTGACAATGCGTAGTATGTGTCACAGTGGCTCTCAGGAATTGCTGTCAAAAGAGAGGTAAACTTTGAATCTTTTGTCTAGTGAATTTCCAGTTTACTCTGAACTGGCATGCCATAACCTATTTAATTTTAAGTTCATGCATTCACTCATTTGAAAATATTGTATAATACCTCAGGCCTAAACATCCGGTCACATAAAATCAGCAAAGAATAATGACTTGTTTAAGGTATGTGCTAATCGCTCTATCTTACATACCAAATGTAGTAGAGCACACTAATGAGTTTGATCTAAACTTATTCTATCATTACTAACAGTTGAAATTATTTAATTTGATTATAGAACTGAACCCAATAAACTGATGTCAATATAAAAATAAATCAATACGAAAAGGGATCTTAAATTTTATATATGACCACAAAATTCTTGAGAGCAGGTCTTTTCAATATTCAGATATCAAATGTTCTGGATTTCTCTCTAAGAATGGCTCAATTCTTTCCTTTCTGTTTCTAAACCAGCCTCTTATCCTAAAGCACCTTTGATCCAAAAGGATCACAAACTTAAATAAAACTACATCTTTCCTCAGGCTATTTCTCTATAGAGAAGGCACATCTGTTCCAAGAACCCTTAGCTAACAAACAGTTTGAAACTTTTCAGAGAATTCATTAAAAAAAAAAAAAAGATTATGTCTGCAGTATGAATGAAAGATGTTTGAGTTTGGGAAAGTTCAGGAAGGTGCTATTTTTCAGAGGATAAAAGATAAACAAATTTAATGTCCATTAAATTCTTAGCCTTCCTACGAAATATTTGGTGATGACTCTCTGACAGTGGAAACATCTTTCTGAGTGTGAACACACCTGTTCAGGAAAAGTGAAACAAAACTTGAACCAACTTCCCTCCACATACATCTGTCATAAGTTATCAGTTACTAACCTAGACTGGGTTCAAGCCTGTGACCCGAGGTTGAAATTGCAACCAGTCTCCCTTTCTCTCTCACCCAGTGTGTGGTTTTTCACTGTGTCACCATGAAAGCTTCTGTTTAAATCTCCAGGGATTTGGGCAATCAGATTGGCTCCACAACACTAATAATGTATTTGTATCTCAGATTTCTCTGCACGTCAGGCTACGGTTGATCTTAGCTGGCTTTCTGTGGCCGCAGTGATGTGGTTAGTTCCACCAAAATGACTTACCCAAGAGTTGGTACCATTTCTTAATTGCATTAGTGGTCATTCTAAAGGCAAAGATTTTTTTCTTTTCCTTTTTTTTTAGATTTTGACTTTGATCAAATGTCAATACGTATAAAACTCCTGGGGAAAACAAAACAATAAACCAGGTCAGCTTCTTCCTTTGCAAAGAATTAATTATAGAGGTACTGCTAAGTAAGGCTTCTAGTGACAGCATCAGTTATCAACATTGTCATGTTAGTTTAATATCCTGCCTTGTGTGGTGTGTCCGTCAAAACTAACCCCTCTGTGGCCATAGCCACGTCTGTTCCCAATTCAGTGGCACCAGTTTTACCTCAAAGTGGCTGTGTGTCTTTGAGCAATCTGCCTAACCTTCTGAGATCTCTGTGTTCTCTTCTTTGAAGTAAGAGGTTTGGGCTAAATGATTCCTTAGGTCCTTTCTAGATTCCAAGAGAATCATGGTAGAGAGAAGTCGTCACTGTGAGTGAGGCCCTGGATGACTACTCCCATCTTGCCCAGGCTCAGAGAATGTGGGGCTTGCTTTGCTTTATTCTGATTTTTTTCCCCTTTTCAATGATACAAAAACCCAGTCAGCATCCTGCTATGTGTGGGACCCACTGCATTGAGAAATAGGTGCAATCACCTTTCTATATGTCTGTTATCACTCAGTTAAAACATTTAAAAGCTTCAATAACTCAGCCAGTAGTAAGACTTCATGGCAGGATAATGTCTTACATATGTAGAGAGAACAGCGCAGGAAGTTTTCAGGGTTCTGGGTTTGACGGTGAAGATAAGCCATAACCTTGAAGGAGGGTCTATGTGTTGGTGTGGCAGAAAAGTGTGCATCAGATAATATACACTTTTACAGGCCCTCAAAAGGTTTGGCTTTTACTCTTAGTAAAATGGGGTCACTGGAGTGCTTTGAACAGATGAGTGACAAGATCTGACTTCAGCTTTTTTAGCAGGATCACTTGCACCTGTGTTGAGAATAGACTACTGGGGGCAAGGGTGGAAGCAGGGATATAGGGTAGAAACCTGAATCCTAGTTCCAGCTCCGCTGTGAAGTGCTTTGTACCTGTGGGCCAGTCATTTCACCACGCAGAGTCTCAGTTGCTTCATCTGTAAAATGACAGGGCCAAGAATATCTAACGTTCTTTTCAGTTCCAACTTCCTGCTTAAAATTTAGAAATTTCCCCCGTTAAATATAAGCACTTTTACACATGGTGTTTCCAGAATTTACACCTCCTTTCCTGCAGTTTTAAAGTGCAAATTTTTGGAACTCAGTATATTAGCAATGTAGGCCATTTAATGGGTTCTGGTGAAAGGTTGTAAATTGTGGAAAATATCGATTGTGGTAATGTACGTAGGAAAGCACCATCCATGTCAGTTATAAATGGTAACTCATTTACGATATACACACTGTACCTTGGGAAATGCACATTAAAAGAGGCAAAAGGGCTTCAGATGACTGTTTTTTTTAAAGGATAATTATACTTGGATTTAGCATATACAAAGCCCAATACCAGGTATCCTGAAGCCAGAGGATGGAATACAAAATATAGACCTCTAGTAGTTACTATTATACTTAATATACTAATTATACAAGTGTTGTAGGGAATTTTTAACTTTTTAAATTGAAAAAGAATGACCTTAGTTATAAAGTACCTATAATTCACTCTCAAAAGTAAAATATTCCCAGGTATTCTCGGTGGATTTTTTTTTTTTTTTTTTAATTGAACAAATAACCTTATTTAGTAAAACCGACTTTTGGGCTATAAGCTGAGCTAGGAAAGAACTGTCTGCATTTCTACATTCATTTGAATCTAGAGAAGGTAATTTGGTTGTGGATGTGAAGAATTAAAAAGGGAAAAAGGATAATGTTTGATCATTTTAGTTGCACATGTAAAGATTTCTGTGCTCTGTGTTTCCTTGAGAGAAATCCCATGGTGCCAATTAACCTAACTTATGCCAAAACAATTCTCTGTTTGGAAAGAATAATTTTCATTGTGGGTGTTCCTTGAAATCATATGCCTCATCCCCTGTTATTACCGGGATATGTGCTGTGCAATTGAAAGTACCAGCTTCATTTCCATGCACTGTATAGACTAGAGCTGTATCCCACACACCATATCAGATAATCTGTTTTGATTTTGTTCCTTGCATACATATTTTAACTTTTAGCAATTAAATTAAATGTGGGAAATCCATCTCTACCAAATAAGAAAACCTCATATTTTGTCTCAAAATTATTAAGAACACTAAAATCAGGAGATTTGTTTTAATCAGGAAATTATTTTTTTTTGCAGAAATTTAAAGCAATAAACTTTCTTGTTTAAACAGCATTTTCATTTTTCTTTGAAATACTATGAATGCATTTTTCCTCCTAATACATTTCTCCTTTACTAACTTGTAAGTGCATTCTCCTTTTTGCTAGGCTGTGTTGTCTTTTTGGATTTCTGGAGTATTTTTTTAAGACCTAATAAATCAATTAACCAATATCCATTCAAGATTTAATTTGGTGAATAGAATCTTATGTGCTTTTCATCAGGGCACACATCTTTTTTAAGTCTGAAACCACCACACACAAAGAATTTAATTCTGACAGACATTTGTTCTCAGCATAAATACTTTAGGGCTGATAGTTGTCCCCACTTAATCATGCTTCTTAAAAGTGAATTCCAGAAGACTTGAGGCCCCAAATGACCCCTGTAAGGTGAGTTGTCAGTAAATTACTTTTATGATGTGCCCTAGGGAAGCAGGTCTGCTAGAGACTTGGTAAGGAGCTGGCCCCTCTTGCCTATGGGGAGATGACCTTTAACTTTATCTAACCTTTGCATTTCTAATTCTAAATTTCTTGGAGGCATTTGGTCACATAGTTGGATATCATATTAAGAGAGAGAATTCTCCTGTGCCCACAAGACAGTGTTAACCACATATTTGTTGTTTCACAACCAGATGAAGCATGCCAGTAAGGTTTTTATTTCTACAATTTAATTTTAAATACCAAACATTTAATGAGTTGAAAATAAATGAGTTCAAAACAGATTCATAATTCAATTATGACAGCCTTGGGAGACATTTGGAAAACACTGTAGAAACTTTAATAATGTGTAGAAACTTTAATCCTGCTAATTTTGCTAATTTGAATTTATTGTGGCACTTGAAAATTTATGAGTCATTTGAGATGAATGAAGATTTTACATCAGAATACCTTTATTTTTTCACAAAATATTTAGTTACGGAAAACAAATCTTGTCACATTTCTTGTTGTCTCCATTATGCGAAAGTTGTTGTGCATTTTGAGACTTCTAAGGCACATTGACATTATCAAACATAGGAACTTAGATATAGTTTGAATGAAAAAAAATTATAGCCCTATTTGGTTATGTTAGACTGAAAACATTGGGAAATAATACTTTTTTACATAATAAGTTATCAGTAATTTCCCATTCGTCTTTCTGTGTCTATTTGGACTTTCATATCAGGGCATAACTTAGGTAGACCAAGATGTCTATATTTTAGCTCCATGGTGTCTAATTTTCTTCTTTTCCCATTAGCTTGAGGTGATACTGAATGGACAAGTATATTTAGTTCTTTCCTAAAGAAAAGTATTCACAACTCAGTTTTACTGTCTATAAGTATAATATATGAGATAGATATATATATATCACCATATGGTTGGAAGAAATAAGCTTTTCAAAAAATTACACACCTCATTTTTAATCAGACAATGTTTAAGTATATAAGTGTAGACTAAATGTAGAATACTTCTATAAACTCTTTGATTTATACTTCAGATTTTAGCATAAGCAAAGCTGAGCAGTCTAAGCTTTGCATGTGATTTCATCAGCCCTTTTGAAGAGATCATCAATAAGCAGTCATTAAAGAAATTAGTGTAACTTCAGTAATTTTTCAGTGGGAAAGGAAAGAGACCAGCAAATTCTTTCCTGTAAACTGAAGGTTCTGGCTCAAGAGTATATGTAAACAAGTTGTAAGTTTTAAATATAACTTAAATGCCACCCATGAGAGGACCCCAGTGGCAAAAGAGTTGTCAACAGACAGGGAACAGTCTTTAAATGATGAGGAAAATATTAAATTGGTGAACTAATTTGGGGAGTACATAGGCATCTGCTTCCAAAAAATTCAGCACAAAATGCCCTTTTCTCCCATCCCCCAACCCCAATTGTTTATCTTTGGATCTGGGGGAGATAATAACAGTAAAGCAGATTGTATGCTTAACTTACTAGTAAAGCAGAATGTTTGCTTTCTGTTGGTATAATATACCTAATTAAGTGGTACTTTTTAATGTGTACATAATACTAGTTTCTTACTTATATCAACTTTCCCTTTTTTTAAAATTTCAAAATATGGCAACCAAGCTCACTATTTGAAACAAATTTGGAAGCAATAGCTAGAATAAAGTAGATTAAGCATTTAGACATCAATGTCCAAACCCCCTTAGGCTGTTTGCTTATTTTAATCCTGCCCAAATCATTTGCTTGTCATCATGTATGTAGAGATGATCCTCCTTGGATATGATTGGGTGTTTTTTGTTTTGTTTTGTCTGCGTGTAAGTGTCTTGATGATTTAACTGCTTACAGCGTGTTCCACATTATCATTCCCTGGAGACCTGCTATTCCGTTACCATTAAACATGGACTAGGAGACATACTCACTGATTCATTCATTCATTTAAAAACATTTAGTAAAATTAATATGTAATATGTACTGAACAGGGCCCATCTCTGGAGCCATCTCTGAGCCCAACCCAAAACATAGGACTTGCAGTGGAAGGTCATTCCCTGCAGGAGAATCAGAGTACTGTTACTAGGAGAGGCACAATGGATGCTGGGCAGGAAGAGCAGCAGGGATAGAAGGGAATCAGATCTAATGGGAGAGAGGAAATAGAAACAGAAAAACAATAAATGGCCTGTTATGTTGCTATAATCATAGTATAAGCAAAGTCTGGGAGCTCCCAGAGGAAAAACAGGTAACTCCCTCTCTCTGAGGATGGTGGTGCCTCACATAGGAAGTGACTCTTGAAGGGTATGTGCAGAAAAAGAGGGAAAAGCCTTTCACACAGAGGAAACGTACTCAGCTAGGAATTCTGAGTTTCTTTGGTGAACAGCAAGGACAGTTAAGGCCAGCCGGCCAATATTGTGTTAGGCTCCTGCTCTTGGCTTCTTCACGTAAACAATGTCTCAGCTGCTGTGAGTGCCCTACTTCCCGTTCTAGGAGATCTGGGCAAGGCACCTTAAGAACTGGATCTAAAAAGAACTGAAACATGATTGCAAGGGGAGAAGAGCCTAGGAAAAAACAGAAACCCAATTCAAACTGGCTTAAGCAAAAAACAAAACAAAACAAAACAAAAACAACTCCTGGCTTGGCTTTCCCCTGTGTTGGCTTCATTCTTGGGCAAGTTTTCTCCTTGTGACACAGATTATAGCAGCTCCAGGCTTACATCCTACCAATTTAGCAAATTCAGTGGAATGAGAGGTGCTTTTCTCCAAGAGTTGAAATGGAAGTTGTATAACTGATACCCCTGGCTTGGGCCCCATGCCCACCCTGGAGCCACTTAGGGGTCCCAGGTTATGTGTTAGCATAATTGGCCAAGTCTGGGTCTTGTGCCTTTCTCTGGAGCCAGTGGCAGAGATCAGCCCAATCCGAAGCGTCTAATCCCAAGTATAGAAGAGGTAACTCCCCAAAGCAAAACTGGGATGTTGTTACCAGAGGAAGAAGGAATGGATTCAGGGTTGTCAAAACAACAAGCATTCACAATTCACTGGAAAAATAAGACCACTCTTAATTAGGACACCTGGCTCTTAATAGTCAATCCTGTCTTCCTTATTAGTGAGCTTCCCTTGGTGCCATATTTTAGTGACATTCAAGGGTGGTAAAGCTTACTGTGGTATAATATACCTAATTAAGTAGCACTTTTTTAATGTGTACATAATACTAGTCCCTTACGTAAAGCAACTTCCCTTTTTTAAGACATGTCAACCCAGATACCTAGATTTGATGGACGAATAAAATATGCATCAGCAAGCATTTTAAACTACCAGAAGCAATGGGGTCAAAAGGATTGACTTAATAACATTTAAATTGCAGAAAATAGCCCGTCTCCAGAAAAGGGTAGCTGAGGCCCTGTAAGAAATGCATTTGCACAACCCTGGTCTCTCCTTACTTTGAAAGGCTTTTGTAAAATTTCTCTTACAATTCTTTCCATTAATCAGTCGTGTTAATTAATGAATCACTGTAGAGTTTGCACCCAAAACCTGCAAGAATAAAGAAGTATGTAGGGAACTGCATCCCAAATATTGAGTAGGAAGTACGAAACATTTAATGGTAAGGTTTAGTATTTTGTCACGTATAATTTTGGAGTATTTTGTACCTTATGACTCTAAAGTTCACGTTTTATTTCCAATGATGTTGGGTTCTAATATTTGCAACTTAATTAACTTTGGTAAATAGTGTGGCTTGTTTTAATTTGTCTTCAGTCCTAAGAGTATGATTAATATGCTGTGGACAAAATAAGTAATATTGTCATTTTTTTACACTTTGGAATGTGCAAAAAATTTCTGAATATTCTCATGAGTATTAGTATGCTTTTGCTAAGTATTAATATGCATATTAAAATCTGTTCTTGTTTATTCACTTAAATTAAATGAAAACAAGAAAGTTTGGAGAACACAAATCCTCTGTATGTGTGTGCTTTTATCTCTAACAGGAAAATATTTAAATTTGTCATTCATTTTCTCATTGAAAGCCTTTGCCACATTTAAACATGTTCTTCAAATTAGTACTAACTGCATGAAATATGCCTTAAAAAGTAAAAAGTTAATTTCTTTTTAATGAAAAGAAAATTAGTTTGTATCTTATACATCTGAGTTAAATAGATTACTTAAGTATATAACATAGACTTTGCCTTTAGTCTTCTCTGCCTAAAATCTTGCTGATATAGTCACTACCCCTCACTAAAAATAATTTACTTGTTTTCCTTAGCATATTTTATACCATTGTTTCTTTGTCATATCCATTCCTTCTAAAAACAGTGTTTAATTTGCTCCTGTAAAAGTTGCAGTGGCTTGACCCTCTGCTTTATTTACCACCCTGGCCTCCTAGTCATACTATTATTTGTGATACTTGGTTCTGTCACATGATGGGAAGGCATTTTTCTTGAAACTGACTTCTCATCCATGGAAGCTCCAGGTGGAGTCCAGCCCAGAGGATTGTTAGCAGAAGATGGTTATAAAGCTACTTTCTGTTTGATCAAAAAGCTGACAGGGCTGTGGAATTCAATTCAGAGGAATAAATAGATTTTTCAAAGGTTTCTATGTGGGAACTTATTGAATGCCTTCTGTTTGCTTTGTAGATCTCCAAAAATATGTCTCAGCAATAGGTGTACCATTCATTCATTGAAGAATGGGGAAGATAGCTATTGGTGTGCCATTCCTTCATTGATGGATTCATTCAGTGAGCAAGGGCTTATTTAACTTCTTCTAATTGAGCCAGAAGAACTTGTGAAGTCCAGAAATTCTGTCTTTATAACTTGATACTTTACTATTAATTAATTGTAAACATTCAGGTAAAGATTTATAATATTAAAAAGAGTGAAAGATGGAGGTAATAAGGGCTTATGGACTTGTGTTCCAAGGTTGTTTTCTAAGCAGGTTCAAACATCTCCACATATCGTTGTTCACTTATATGGTGTGAGGCCATCTCATTATTTCCAGAATTGACCTGAAAAATATTAGCATGCATAAAATCCCCATTTATCCATAACAGAGAAGGGCAACTTCTTGTTAACTAAATATTTAACTAATAATTTAAAAGATACATGATGAAAATTATCAATTTTCAAAGAATGTACTCAAAAGTGTCATGAAAAATGCAAAACAAAAAACAAAAAACACCAACTCCAAAGACCTTTACTTTTGGATGCAAAATTTGACATCCATTAGTGTTCTCATCATTAGAAATATACCAGGTTCCCCATCCCTCACCATCCTTTACACAAAATCCTTTGAAACTAGTTAAGTTTCAGAATTCAGGGATTTTCAGATTTGTATTGAATCAATATTGTTCCTACATTACATATTCCCTGATAATCCCAGTGGGATCTGGGATATCACCTCCTAATCAAACACATTTAACATATCTGCAGGAGACCAACTGAATATCCAGACTGAGTGGAATAAATAGAGACATAAATTGCTTTATATCAGTTCAGGTCTAGTTTTGCTGACAAATAAATTTTCCCTAAACTTTATAAAAAAGCTTGTGCTTTTTAAAGCATTTCAAATTTCCAAAGTGCGTATAAAAGATTGTGGACTTCATATATCATAGAGTAATGCTGTAGCATTTATTTGTCTGGTATCATATTTCTACCTCAACTTTGGGGACAGAGCTGGAGAAGCAAAACTAAGAAAAATGGCTTCTGAGCTTCCAAGAAAATAGCCATGGGCTTTAATCACAAAATAATAAAACTTTTGGAAATGTAAGAGGCTTCTGGGATCATTTAACCTAACTCTTTCATTCTACAGTTGAGGAAACTAAAGTCTGGAGAGACAGAATAACTTGTTGGAGGTTGGTTACCCACAAAGAGCCAAACTAATGTTGAATGATATGTAAAATTAACAGACCTGTTGCTTTGCTGTTGTTAGTTTTCCCAGAATGCTCGTATTTACTGAATAACAATGAACAGCAGATTAGAAATATGGGGGAGGTAGAGGAAGCTCCAGAGATGGATTTACTGAGAAGTGGAAACTGATCACAGAGTAGGAATCTGCAAGATTTGCTGGGCAGAAAAAGCTTCATACCATAAGATGCCCTGAAGACTAAGCACCACAACTAATGGATATGTGTCAGGATGACAATACCTGTCCCGGTTGTTCAGGTGCTGTTAAGCAAAGGAAATACAATGTTTTTCCATGAAAACAAAGTGAACATCTACATAGCACTGCTTTTTGGCAGCCCATTCATCCTGGGTTGAATTTATTTCTTTCACAACATCCCCAAATATCAAAGTAAAAAAAGAGAATTACCTTTGCTTCTCCATGATACTTTAATTAAGTGGTATTTCTTAAGGGACAATTTTGGGAAAAGAAACGTGAAATAGCAGCCTCCCTCTGCCATAGATTAGTTATTTTTCAGGAAAACAAAATCTCTCTGTAAAACAAATACAGATGAGATCATTAAAAGAAATGACACTGAGACATTAAGAAAAAGTTAGAATCCTGTTTACAAAGGTAAGGCTATGTGAAATATATTTTTAAAGATCATCAGTCAAATTTTTCTCAGCTTGATCTCCATTAAAATGCAGATGTCCCTGAGAAAGCTTACTTTTATCCTTTCTAGTCTTTTCAGTTTAGTGAGAATGAATTTCAGATCTTATCTCAAACGCAGGTTTTGATGGGGAGAAAGCTTGAGAATCTTTGGGTTTAGAGAGGAAGCAGATATCTTTAAGCAGAAAGAGAAAGGCAAAACCAAAAAGAGTTTGGACACTAAAAACAAATATCTAGTTTTATAATCTGGTCCACGTTAAAGTTGTAGCTTTCAGAATCAAACTCCATTGTCAGTTAATAGGGTTTTGTGTTCTTATTCAGGAATTTTGAAACCTTATTAATTTGTTTAGACTATTGATATACAATCTGATGCTTCTTGTTTTCCTTTTAAAATGAAGAAACTTGGATCAGACTGAATAAAGATAAAATATTTTCTTAATCCCTGTCCTTGTTTAGGATAAATGACTGGAGTAAACTGTTTACTTTAGTCTTCATTTTTATATAAGAAATAAAGAATAAGTTTAACATATTTATAAATTTCAGAATATGAAAGTTGAGCCACAGTTTTAAAAAAATAAAAGTAATTACATCATTTTCCCTTTTGTTTTAATAATGCTAAGGAATTAACAAAACATCACTATGGTTGAAGTAGTTGGTTCTTGGAAATTAAATCTAAGATTATAGTTACATAATTGAATTTAAAGCTTAGAATAAATTGTACCAACTGCTTCCACGTATGTGGATAGCATACAGCTATTGGGCCAGAGTAAAGTATACTTAAGACATACTATATGGTAATGACTTAGATTAGAGGTTAGCCAACTATAGTCCATGACCAAATTGGCCTGCTGCCAGTTTTTATAAATAAAGTTTTATTGTAACACAGCCTCACTATTCATTGAAATATCTATGGCTGCTTTTGTGCTACAACAGAAGAGTAGTTGTCACATGGACTCCATAGCCCACAAAACCTTAAATATGTGCTATCAGGCCCTTTAAGAAAAAGTTTGCTGACCCCATATTTACATAGTCAATCTGTTAGTTATTCGCAGTACACTCCTCTCTGAGAACTTCTGTTGCTTTAAATCTTTGAAGACACTAGAATACCATTTATGCAAGGATCTTTTAACCAAATCAGGGGTATCCTGAAAAAGTTAGCATGTTTCTTTAAATGTGCATTTTAGTCTAATCTGAAAGAGTTTTAATTTTTTTCTGTTTAGTATTTCCTTAGGGCTTTGAATTTTTTAGGATACCATTGCAAAGAACTATTTTTAAGCATTCCATATCTGGGACTTTTGAAAGGAAAGTGGCATAGGTACTATTGATGGCATTTTGTAACTTTCAACTCCAGATGACTTGGGTAGGATTTCCACTGAGCATCATTGGCATGCTTGAATCTTGCATACGGATCACAAATCCCAATTGCATTGTCTTGCTCCCTATTATTAACAATGCAACATTGTCTATTACTGCAACCATTTGCACTATACAAAGAGCCCAGGAATGCCCTTTAAGAGTTATATCCTTTGCCGTGACACTAACCACCTTATGCTGACATGGTCTCTCCATGTGGGCCATAAACTCCTGGAGAAGAGGGATCATCCCGAGGCCCCTGCCTGCACGCCAGCCGTCACATTGTGTGCTTTACACAATTAAAGTTTCCTCTACAAGTGAACCTTTAGTATTTTCCTCCTCTGCCTGAGCTCAGCAATTGAAGTATGTTCTAGAGTAAGAGTAACCATTTAATTTATCATCAAACTGGGCCACTTTAGAGTCTCTTAATAATGCTGCTAGAACATAGACTAGAACTGTGTCCAGGCAAACCCTAATTTTTGTATATTTTAAAAAGACAAAATTTCCTTAACTTTCTATCATGTCTGGCCATTAAATAACTCTGTATCATAAAATAGACTTAAACATGGTTTTGATGGTGGCAACTAAATGACCAAAAACAAAAATGTTTTTAAAATTAAGAGAATTTCAGTTAATTTGAACTTAGTATACTGTGCTTGATATAAGCAACTCTATGGCCAAGCTATCAACAAGGGCAGACTCCTAGTTTTGTCTTCCCACTTCCATTCCGCTTTCTCCTCCTTTCCCTCATCAAAAAAAGCAAGCGGCTGTCACTATAGACAATTGCCAATAAAAGTGTGTGTGTCAGGGGGCAGGGAGGAAAACAGGAGTAAGAAAAGGGCTGATCTAGGGTTATATCAGGATTAGAAAGCAAGATCTTGCACAAACTATCTTATTTCATTTTTTTTCCTTTTTAATCACTGTTTTTCTTTTAAAGAAAAGCAAAATCAGATTTGCATCGATCTTGCATTAAGCTTTACTTATACAGTAAAATTTGAGTACATTTTAAATTATACAGTTCACCATGGTAAGCCAGGACTTTCCATTCTACCCAGAGTTTCCAGTAAAGTTCTGTTTAACCTTTGTGTAAAAGACTACCTTTACTAGGTGACTTATTTTTGCTTCCCTCTTGGGTGGTCCAATGAGGCAGGTTTCCCCATCGAAAAGCATACAGCCCTCTTTTCTGCCAACTGAACTTTACACTGGGATGTGGCTTGGAGGAACAGTTTCTCAATACTATAAACAACTGCTTTCTTGGAACAGCTTGTCGCTGAAGCATAAAGAGAGGTTACTCTTGCTTTAGCCTTGAGTAGCATATGAATTGGTTAAGGAAGTAAGTGTGGCCGACTCACCAAATTACAGTGGGCATAATATAATCAAGTTCAGTATCCTCCCTGGAGGCTCTAAAAAGTATTATGACACCAAGCTTAAAGAAGAGGATTTTTTTAAGAGCCAGGAAATTAGTGAGCAGCAGTCTTTTGGGAAGTGTTGCAAATTTAAACAGAATCATTAGAAATGGCATAAAAGTTGTTTAAGGAAAAAAGCTGGTTAAGAAAATAACAGCGTTTTGTTATCTGTGATCCTGAGTGCACTAAAGACTAGGGTATCTTGGGATAAAAGATGCTATGGGAGTTAGGATAGGAAAGAAATGGGGCATTAAAGATGGGTTAGAAATAGTGAAAACAAAGGAAAAACAAATATTCATAAAATAAATTATTGGGAAGATATTTGCTCTCTGCTTATCCAAATTAGATTATAGCTAAAAATAAAATTTCTACTGACAACTTAGACTATGATAAGATTATGAAATGCATAAATTACTTAGGAAAGAAGGGACAAAAGAATGAGGATGAAGAGCCATTTCCTAGCCCAAAAAAGCTGGAGCATTCTGGACAGGGCTGCTTGTGTATTTGCTTCCTGGTAAGACCCTAGTCTGGACTCCGCAGCCACAGGAGCAGAAAGTTTCTGAGAACACGTATATGAAAACATAAGCACTGAAAAGAGAGATGCTTAGCCAGTGTTTCTTTACAAATTGTTGCTATTCAAAGCATTGCTCTATCTCTTGGGCTCTGTGGCAAATTGGCTTAAAATAAATGATCATGTCTTCAGGGCAAGTGTGATTTGTTCTTTGGCAATATACCACACCTGTGCCATTCTGCCTAACTTTTATATTAAGCCAATCCTCTTCTCATGGATTACAACTTCATAAGGTAGCAGGTATTCATGCTTATGTTTATCTGACTGTGCATCAACCATCCATGCAAATAACTCTGATGGCATCCTAATAATGTTCTCTTCTTGTGTCTGGCCCAGGAAAGCTTTGTCTTTCATAAACATTGCTTTCATAAAAGTTGAGTGCTTTGGGGTGAGGGAGGCTTGCTACTCAATGTGAAGTATGACCCCACAAATGGTGCCAATCAAACAAGTCAATGGACTGAGTGTACTATTTGGCAAACCCACCTCTTATACAGCCAATCCTTTAAATACTTTTGGTTTAGATTAGACCTTAATGTATTATCTGTAGTTGATATGAAGCTTCATGCTGTGTCCCTCTGCCAACCTCAAGAAGGATATTTTAGTCTCCTATAAGAAGTAGAACCGAGAAAATTTATCAGATGGAGTCTAGCACCTTTCAATCCTTCAGTTGTATGTGGACTTGCCCTAGATTGAGTTGATGCTTCAGTGTCTTAAATTCCCCACACAATCAATCGTATCACTTCCCCATCACTTCATTTGGTCTAGTGTAAGCTTTGTATATTTCACGTGCCTAGTAACTTTTTTGGCATCTTTTTGCTATTGGGCTATAGGGCATCTCAGCATTAGCAAAACTAAATTTGATACCTTAGACTCGATTTGCACACATCTTTTAATAGGGAAGGGGATTCACCTTTTGAGATTCTTCTACACTTCAGAGACTTTACAAGGTACACCACATTTAATCCTTGCAACCATCCTATAATCCAGGTATGGTTATCCCCATTTCTAGATGAAGAAACTCAATGCTTGAAAAAATTGTCTGCACAATGATATACATCTAGTAACTGGCAGAAATAGAATTCAAATCCATGACTGTTTGACGCCAGTAATCATGCAAAATCCATCCATAGCCATCCAAAACCCAAACTGTGAATACAGTTGAATACATTTGGCTCCAAAGTCAGCATTGATTTCCAACTTTGCTGTTTTCTATGAGCATTACATAATAAACGAATACAAAGTTAAACTCAGAGCATGTTCCTGCTCCAGTAATTCTCTGTTCCTACACATACATCCAGAATTGGAAAGAGAAACTGCTCTTGATTTTGGCCTTGAGTAGCAATATGAATTGGTAAAGGGAGTAAGTGTGGCTTTCTAGAAGGGTTCCAGCCTGGTGCTGGTTGACAACCAATTCTGTATAATTAATTGGAAGTTCTTTTTTGAAGCCCCAGGCAGTGAAGAGGTGAAAGTGTATGATTCATAATCCAGGCAAGTCTTGGGGAAAAGCCTCACCTGTGCCCAGATAAGCTTTTTCCTACCTTAATGAGCAGGCAGTTTGGTTTTCAGCCAAAATGAATTGGGAGTCTAAATGATAGAACTCATGGAGAAGTGTTGTGCTCTTCTAATGTATTTGAAGACATCTAAGGCTCTTTTTGTTTCTTTCCCTGGTCCACGTCACATTCCAAAAGACACGTGTCAAGGGAGCATGTCAAATGTCAAAAAAAAATCTGTGTAAACTGGTATACATTAATTAACTCATCCAGATGAAACAATTGCAGAATGGAATAAATGAGGAGATAAGCTATATGAGATTGGAACGGTGATTTCATTCTGATACACACACAACTTCTCAATTCTCCTTTTTCTGCTGTTCTAAATTGAATTTACTTGTAAATTTGTTTTGGATAATGGACTTAGACTTGTTATGGGTTTAAAATGGGAGCACCAAACATTATAACTAAAAATGTCATTGGAGTGTTCATTTCATTAACAAGTTTGATGTGTTATAAATGTCATCTAGGGTCCATGCAATACCAGTAGACAGCTATCATTTGGGCACTTGTTATAGATACTGAAACTGTTTCAGTGACAGATAATCACTTTCCAAAGAATTTTGCAAAAATCAGAAAGTTTTCCATAAGTTTCTGGATTGGATTATATAATTGCTTCAGTCTATAGTATTTCAGCTGCACCTGCACACATGCAATTGACAAAGATAGTTTGACTTCAGAGAGCTTTTATTAATGTATTTTATTTTACCCAAAAGGTGTTCTTTATAACAAACAGGAAACCTCATTAAATATAACCCAAAGTTTAAGCAATGGAAAGCCACATAGATGATGTCGTACATTATAAATATTTTTTGTACTTGCTAGTTTATTTCTAAGGAAATTATGAGAATGACATCATGATGACTGACTTTTATTAGTGTTTTTACTCTGAAGCTTGAGACAAGTAGTTATAAGGAAAAACAAATCGCCTAGTGGCATCCATTAATACTTTACTTGATGTTTTCCAGTGACTTTGATCCTAGGAAGTGCTTCCGGAACTACTGTGCTACTATCAGTTCTCTTTTATACATTTATCATAAAAAAGAACATAATAGTAAAGCATAAGATTTCAAACTCATAAAATACTGGGAAGTGATTAGCTTTTATTTTAGACTCCTTGGATTGGTCTAAAAATAAAGAAGCAATTTTAGACTAATATTTTATAAACCATTATTTATTGCTATCAGAGTAAGGCTTTTCATAAATGTTTACTATATTTTTATCAATATTCTTCTTTGTTCTACTGAGAATACCAAGTGGAAGTTGCTAACATTTTATTTTTACTGAAGCTTTACTCTAGTACCTTTTCTAGATAATTCTTTTAAATTATTTATTTGATAAAATTATGTTTTAAAAGAGAAGAGCATGGGATTCACACACACACACACACACATATAAAATACATGAGTTAGCACTATGGGTCTTATAGTCTTTTATTCATACACTCAACATATATTTGATTGACTATTAGGTATCAGCTTTTGGCCAAGTGGTATACACAGTCACAGTACTAGTAATTAGACATGATTTCTGTTCAAGATTCTTTCTATATGGGATGGGGAGTCTAACTGGCAGATACAACAGTTACCACAAAATGGTATGATTGTGGTGTAGTGTCCTAAAAATACGTGGTTATTGCTAGAAAGAAAAGAGAGAAGAATGCTGAACTCTGGAGTCAGGGAAGACTGTCAAAGAGAAGATGCAATAAATTTTTCCAGATAAACTAGATGGGGACAATCTTCCAAGCAGAGGGAATAACCAAACGCAAAGGCATCAGGACGTGAAAGCAGCTGGAAAAAACGAGAGCATGAGGTAGAGGAGAACAGGGGAAGAAGAGTTCAGGGCCTCATTGTAAAGGTCTTGTGTCCCCTGCTAAAATATTTGGGCTTATTCCGTATGTGATGAGGGTCAAAGTTTTGTTATCATTATAGCTTTAAGAAAGCAGAGTAAAATGATCAGATTTGTTTTGTACAAATCTGTGTGAAAGATGGGCCAGTGGCGGGTAAGGCAGTCTTCTTAGGTACAGCCAACAGAAACAAAAACCCCTCATAGCCAAAGGAAAAAAATGAGCTGTTCTTTAGTCTCTCCATGGTTTTCATCCCTCCGTTTAGCTTTATATGAAGGAATTGCTGGTTCAAAGAAAACTTACCTTTATCTGTGTTTTAACCAACTCAGCAGTAATGGATGCCAAAGTTACTCCAGCATTAATAAGGGCAGTTAAATTTCAGGCCATATTCCTACTTTTAACTGTTCTGGTTAATCTGCAGAATTATACAAAATAATATTTCATTGTATATTTGAGCCCTCCCCAGACAATCTTACCTATATCTCTATAGTCTATCGTTTATCACGCTGATGGAAAGATTGCCAATTTTCCAATAGAAAAAAATAACCTCCTTTAAATTGTAAAGTTTCCAGATACTCAGATAAAGATTTCTAATATTAACATCAATATAGCCTTACATTTTGGTTACGAGTGTAAGAAAAAATTCTTAAAATCTTTGAAATCATACATTCTAACTTTGAAAGGTAATTTCACATTTCCTGATTTCAAAATAAGCTTTTCCATTATCTAGGTTTATAGGTGTAATATGAAAGGCAATGTATTTTTTATGCAGAAGTATTTAATAGGGAGAACAAGGCCATTTGTTTGATGTTGCTGATACTCGTGTCACAGTTAGGTTAATGAAGTATTGCTTCTGCAATTTTGCTTTTTAACCATTTAATGATTCTTGAAATACCTATGTAATTTTTGCCAATATGTTTGTGTTCATAGTTTTTTTATATATTTGTAAGTCATATACAAATGCAAGCATAAGTATGCTTATTTATAAAATAAATCTGTATATGTTTAGATTTCATTTTTAATTAGTTCCTTTATTTGGTTTCAAATAATTACAACCATTCAGTAAAACCAGCAGCTTTTTGGCAAATGCCACACATGAGAAGACTTAGGGCTGTCAGCAATGTCCCTTTCAAGGCCCTAAAGTGGCCTTGTCACACATGCCATCAAATGAGGGGGCAAAAACCACATTTTATCCAATTTTCGTTTACCACTTGAAGCCATCAAAAGGGAAAAAAATATTTTTCCCTATCAAAATGGAAAAATTATAAATGCCTATGAGGAATGATTGAATTATCATTACTCTTAGAGCTGATCTTATATATTTCAAGGGTGGAATCTTGGTTTGTGACTCTAGCTTTGATAAAATAATTTGATTAATGAATAAATGATTATTCATCCCTGGGTATAAACATAAGCTCTCAATCCTTATGTATATTTAACACTAACTCTCATGTTGCCAAACCTTACGTACATAAGCAAAGTCCATACCAGGGAATGGGGAAAGAAAGAATAAATACTATGTGCCAGCTGAGTGCTACTTACTTTACAATTTAATTTTTTATATTTTTTATTTTGGAAAAAAAATACTTTGTGAAGTAGAAGTTATTATTGTAAGTTTTACAATAGGAAAAAAAACAGAGCTCAAGGATGTTAAATTACTTCCCCCAAGTCAAATAATCTGTAAGTCACAAAGCAAGGATTCAAATCCAGCACTCATATTACAGAACCCACATTCTTTCCACTATAGGATCCCTCAGATAGAGTATCCCTCAGATAGCTAAAAAGCTAAAATTCTCCACAATCATAGAGCAAGAGTGGGAAAGTTTATATGTTTTTGTATGATTCCCTTACATGTCTATTTTCCCAAAGACTCATACTTGATATCCATAAAGTGTCTCTCTGGGAGGTGCTGTTCTTTTTTTCCCTTCTCACTTCTCTCCACTCTGGCCCCTTCTCATCTTTGAAGTCTCAGCTTGAATGTCACATCTGCCGAGAGGCCTTCCCTGATGCTCTAGTCTAAATTAGATTCCCCCTGATTCTTTTCTGACCCTTTCTAAAATTTAAGCATGTATTTATTTGTAGGTTTACTTGTTTAAGGTCTCTTTCCCCAGCTGGAATATAATAGCCCAGGCCATGGCATCTAGTAAGGATAGCTAAATTTTACTGAGCACCAACAGTGTGTCAGCCCTCATTCTATGCTCTTTCCATCTCACTTCTATCTCACAACACCTTATGAGAAAGGAAATGCACCTATTTTACAGCTGATGAAACTGAGGCACAGAGAGGTTAAGTAACTTTCCTGAAGTCAAACAACCAGTAAGTGGAGGATCCAGTTTTCAAACCCAGGCTGTCTAATTCCCTACGTCCTTATTCTTAAATACTATACTATGAATGAATAGGAATTTGTGCATAATGACATGGAAGCAACTGGTTTTCAGTTCCCGGACAATTGAGTTGAGGGCTGGAATCTGAGAGCTAGAGCTGTGCAGTTAGCCAGAATAAATGTTAATGACGTTATCGGTGTTGAAGAGAGTGGGTGTTGGCAGTCAGGAAAGTAGAACCTTTAAAAACACTTCATTTGCCCTGTGATTTAGAACTAAAAACTTGTCTCAACATGGTGATTGTCTGAATTAGAATGGGAAACATTAATTTGCTGTCAGCTTTGTCCAAATTGCTACACATGGTAAATTTTGATCATATTAAAAAAAATTCTGGTCTGTTTTTCATTGTTTGACTTCTCTCTGAGTTACCTGAGAACAAAATTTGAATCAATTTAAATATCAGAATTTCCCCAAATTCTGCTTTTTAATACAAAATTTTATTTTCCTTAGATATTTAAAGTAAATTTTCCAGTATATTGGGAATTCAGAGAGCAAAGCTTCCTTTCCATTGAAAACTGTCCTATTGGAGAAACTTCCATGGAAACAGTGAACAGCCGGATACTGTCTTCCTTAAATAAATCCTCCTGAACTTAATGAAGTTATGTGTACTCCTTAGATTTTTTTTTTTTTTTTTGAACTTAAGAAATCAAAGCCCTTTAGTCTTTCTTCATAAATCCTATTCTGCTTTTATAATTGCTTTCCTATCCTTTATCTGGACTTCATCCAGATTTTCCAGATCTCTATAATATGTATTTCCCGTACATATCCCAGCTTAATGGAATAGCTTCAGACTTTCCTGATAATAGAAAACATTAAGTTGCAAAATTTTCATTTTAATTCATTGCATAATTTAATATTAAAGACATACTTATTCAGAAAAACATATTGTTTTATTAAGACGTCATATAAATATGAATATCATGTACCCAAAAAAAGTTGCTTAATTTGGATGTCTGAGACATAGCAAATTTTTTTTTTCCTAAATGTTTATTTATAACTAATAATATCTTGGCTAAGACTGATATTTAATGCAAAAATCAATGTTAGGTTGATCTTTTTTTAGGCTTTTATTGTTGCTGTGTTTTTAAAATTCTGTATTTGATCATTTTGTAGAACATAGCTTAAAATATCAAGGATTCAAAGAATTTGATTTTGCTACTTTGATAAACTGCAGGTTTAGTTGACATAAATCATGTACGTACAAACTCTACTCAGAAAATAATTTTTTAGAGTCCCATAATTTTTATATGACCTTGAAGTGCCAGCAGTCTATTGCATAACTTTTCAAGAGAAGTCACATGCAGGAAACCTTGTATTTCCTTAAATTTATTAGTGTTCCTTGGTGGTCTAAAATGTTGGGGGGGTTTCAAGGTTTCTTTTCAAAGCAATAATGTTACTTAATTGTTTAATATTTGCTTTCATATAAGTCAATTTGAGTTCTTATTTAGAGTAACAATAGGAAATATATAATGTCAAAGAGTAGTGAATTATGACTGGAAAACTCAAGTGTAGAAGTGTTTTATTTCTTTATAATGATGTGAAGATAATGCTTTTAGTTGCATGACCACCATATTAGCCACACATCATAAAAAAACTAACTTTATAAAAGCAAGAGGTCAAGTTTATTGAAAACAATTTTGTACTCTTTGCTACAATTAAACATTTCCCTTTAATATTGTGATTTTTCTTTCACTGAAAGGACCCTGAATCTCCCGTTTTCTCTCAGTAGAAAAGAAGTTGTTTTTTCAGACTACAAATGCATAAACCAGATGAAATTAAGGAAACATGGCTTCATATTCCTGGCTTTTATGTTTAAAACAAAAAGGTCAGACTTTATGCCTCAGAGATTTTAGCTTTAAAGATAATAAATAAAATAATCCAAGCCCATTTTATTTCATTATCTTTCAATGTAAAAATCTAATTTCATAAAAATTCTGTAAAAATTTTGCTTTTATTCTTATGAAAGTTAATAGTCATGTTTATAAGATCTTTATTAATAAAGTATTAAAATTTTTTTTTCTTTGTTATAGACCAAGTCATTCTAAGAAAAATATTTCTAAGTTGTAAGACGATAGAAGGATGCTTACTTTTTCTTACCCATTAGGGAAAATAAATTTTGGGGAGACTGAAAGAGTTAATGTGTTTCTAAATTGTCTTCCTTGTTGCAAAGGAATTATTTGTTTTTCAAACAAGGTTCATCCAATATTTGTCAATTTAATAATTTAAAAAAATATTTATATTTTAAGAAAGATCCTAAGAAAGAAATCTAGAGAGTGTAAGAAGGAAGAATTGACACTTTCCAAACATAAATGAATAATTTCTTTGATTTTGTAGCATTTTCTAATCTTTGGAGAGAGATATATATATCTGGATGTGTATGCTCTCATGTATTCCTTGAATAATCGTATATTTCTCCTTAATGTACAATTGAATAACCATATCTGAATCTAAATTCAGTATCATTTTTTATTTACATAAATGTATGTCACATTAATCCACATTGCTCTGACGTAATTTTCACCACTGTTTGCCACTATCAAATAAAGTACTTTTTTCTCATAAATCTTGGAATCCCACCCAAAGTGCATTTTTACATAGGGTTCGTTTTGGCAAAAGAAATATCATTGTGATTTGCCATCAGCATCATGAGGGAATGCACAAATGTTGGAGCCAATTTCTCTCTCCCACCTCTTTTCTTTGTTTACTGAATAAATAATTTAAATATGTTTACCTTTAGAGTATAGAAGCACTACTGCTACTACTACTACCACTACTGCACACACACAGATACACACGGTATATATGTACATATATATAGTATGTTTGTATATAGTAATATGCTTCAACTCTAGAATAAAGATTCTGATTACCTCAAACCCTGACAGATCATTCTTCAGTAAACCACTGCTAACACATAGCATATAAATCTCCTGACAAGATATAGACAGATCTTTATCAAAACTATGTGGTGAGCCTGGTGCTAAATATAAGTAGAAATGTGCCTTTCCATGCCTGCAATTTTCTGAAGTCCTAAAGTTCTTTGGATGATAGACAGCATGATAGTACTTCCTCTACAGAATTTGAATGCATTCCTCATCTGGTTAAAATGTGGGAATTCACATTCTTGACTTCAATATCACATTCCCTTCCTCAAAATCTTACGATTTTATTGGGCAATTGAATTTGAGGATGACTCCTCACTTTCTGTCCTCTGTAATATCTGTATGTTCAATTCAAATTAACCTTTTGGAGTTTATAAAGTGATTTTACATCCATTGTCTTCTTTGATTATCTGAGCAACCTTATGAGATGGAGCTAAGATATTTACCAGGGAGTTTTAATTTGTCCCTCTTCCCCATTAAATAACGCAAAAAACTCCATGAAAGGATCTTTGAGTGTTTTGCTCTGTTTGTTTTGTGGTATACTAGTTTTTAATGTATGCTATATCTAAAAATCCAGGAGGAACTATCTCTTCCTTCATGATTTATTATTTTGAACTTCTGCTTAATTCACAAAAAAATCTGGGTGCCTCACATTGAAAGGAACAGGCATGATAAAAATTTTAAAATGGGGGCAGGGAAAGGAAAGAGCTCAATAATAATGGAAAGAGAGAATAAAAGAAATATGAAGACTAGAAATACCCTGCAATGGTGTTTTTGGCTGATTGTGCACATCTTTTCACATCACCACAATTGGTGACATCAATTTGGTAGTTTGCAGTTGGCCCCGGTGAGAGTATTTACACCATGGAAACTGGCAAACACTACCTGCAATCAGGGCTTCCCTTCAAATCCCATACTTGGTTTCCCAGCACACACACATTGCCTTAAAACCTAAATTAATCTTTGGGTTAAAATGACTGAGATCTAAACTTCATTTTATTCCCCTGCAGAAGTCCAGAAACCTAAGTAAGATGGTTTTAAAACCGCCCGGGTGCGCGAACAATGGATACTGCTAAGGGAATACAGACTTTTCTTCAATTGTCCATTTCTTCATTTAGGACATATTTGGTGGGGAGTGCAACATAACAGAACACATTATTTGCCTTCCAGTCACAGACAATCCCTGCTTGCCACTTCTAGCTGTGCAATTTGGACAGGCTGTTCAAACCTTCTGTGCCTCCATTTCCAAATTCAAAAAATAAAGATAATAAAATAGCATTAGTCTCTAGAGTTGTTATCTGTTATAAAGTAATGCTTGCAAATTACTTAGCATGGTCTCTGGCACTAGTAAAGCTCAACACATTACCTTTTATGACAAGGCTTTCCCTTGTAGGTGGAGAACCAGGCAAGACACCAAAGGGTCCAAGATGAGGTCCCTGCTCAAGAATTTATGGTCTGCTGGAGAATTTTTCTAGCTCCTAATTTACATATATGACATTTTGGTCTGTCTAACAGTGTAGCTGCCCAATATTTTACTCTTTTACATTCCAGTCCAGAGTTGTGTAAATTTCAAACCTGATATATAAGTTTTACCTTAGGAATAGGTGGGAGAGACAATAGCAACAAATATTAAACCTTTCAGCTTGTAATTCAGGAGTTTAGTGAAGTTACAAAGCTTTTTTTATTGCCATTTTTATTGATTTGTAGTCCGCATGAATATCTTTATAGGATTTGGTAAACTGTCATTAATTTATTTTCATTTAGCCTAAACACACAGAATAAGAAGCTTTGTTTTCTCTAAGTATTGTCAACATTTCTATAAAATTTTCTTCTTCAAAACGCTGTTTACTGTGAGGAACTTTTTCTGAGAAGGGTTTATACTTTTTGTAGTTTTATTATTTGGTTCATTTATTATTTCAAATAGATGTTTCACACAGTTTAATTTTATTGAACTGTTTTGTCTTTTAGAGCAGATGTTTTGGCAAACTGAACTGCAGTCCAAAAATATTATTAACATTTGACACATATTGAGCCAGATAGTCCCCAATGTTCAAGCCATTCCCTAATATTATAACAGATACCTGGGGCAGCCTTTGTTAATCATTCTATAGCAGTAACTGCTGCCTGGGCACAATGAAAGGTAGCAAGTCAATCTGCTATCCAATATACCATAATGTATCAAATACAGCAGTTCTAAAAAGTTAGAAGCCTAGGGAGAAAATAGAAATATGAATATACTAAACATAATTACATTTGACAAATGTAAAGTTTATATAAAACCAAGGACTTACATACGTACATAAGATATTGTGATAATAATAGTTTTTTAAATGAATAACTGAGTATGTATTATATACATTTCCCCCATAGGAATGAGGATGTTAGTAAATGAAATAAGAAGGAGATGGAAAGCTGGAAATTTTAGAAAATAAACACTTCTAATATCTTCCCTCTAAGCAGGCCTTAACTTAAACCTAGTGTAACTGATTTATTTTATTTATGTTTGAAGAGAGTGGAGAAGAGAATTGTTAGGGAAAGCTAGTGTGACTTGCAGGTAGCTGGCCTCTATCCAGAATATCTTTTTTTCTACCATTTGTACTTTTCTATTCTGCCTTTACATTTGCTACTTTCAGAAGATAAAATATGCAATCCATAGATTTGATATGGACCAACTGTTACATCCCAGAAACTGTATACCTCATAATACACCTCTTAAACTCTGAATTCCTGGGTATTTCTCACAGTTCTCCAACTTCATTTGAAGAAGGGCCACTTTCTTTGTTAGGGAAGTGAGATGGAGGTGTCAGCATTTGAAAATCACATATACTTTCCTGAGGAGAACTGGAACAGTGGATAACAGTGTTCACTATTGAATAAAAGTGAAGCCTTGAACATATAAGCTGAGCCTCAGCATTCAGTTATGAGAAGCCAAGAGAACAATTCAAATAACTAAAAGATTTATCCAACAGAAAAGCCAAGTCTGGAGAAGTAGAGGGAATTTTAAAGAAAAGGGAAGAATTCATATTAAAAGAGACAGGTTCCAGTACATTGTGCTGGTATCATCTTCAGAGAACATTGAAGGTAAGGAAAGCTAGAAGAGTGAGTAATATCACTCAAGGTATTTTAAGTCTTTTCCAAACATAAGCTTAGAAAAATATGTTATGTTCTAAAATAAGTTTTTATGAAAGGAAGGCTGTCAACTTGTTCCAGGTATCTTTGACTTCCGCTTCTTCAGTAGAGTTCCTCATGATCTCTTTCTCCCTAGAAAGGAGGACGGGCTAAAGAACCAAAACCCACAGCCCCTCATAAACTAACTCAGGATCCTCAGGGGATGGTCTGCTCTTCTGAGACCAAATTAGGCTTTTGGAATTCATGAAAAGCAATGCTTCTCGTCATTCCCAGGAGTTGGGAAGAAATCAGTAATCTGCAGTGTGTTTCAAAATCACTGAATAAATCAAAATAATTCAAGTTTAGTGGCTTTAAATGCAGAGATCCTGCTCCAGTTAGTAAAAGCAGTTCGTCCACATTTAATTTCACCTTCTCTGCATCTTGAACACCCATGTGACTAACATAGGAGCTTTGCTCCTGTCAGAGCTCATGGGTGAAAGTGTCATGTGTCCACATTTTATCAAATGGTTTCCTCTTTCTCAATTCTGAATGTTACTTTTACTTCATTCTGAAAAGTGCTGATTGTTCTCATTCAGTCCTTGCAGCTAAGAGAAAATGCTTGCTGTGACAGAGCTTTCCTCATGAACTTCTTATGAACTTCTTATGGATGCACTTGACTAGTCTCTCCTTTCAGGGCATGACCAAGAAGGCTCAAGTCATAAATGCCTAGGATCCTTTTTAAAGAACAGATTAAAATACCCATGTGGCAGGCAGAATAATGTCTCTTCCCCCCAAGATGTCCTCATCTGAATCTGTGAATATTACCTTACGTGGCATAGGGGAATTCAGGTCATAGATGGAGTGAAGACAGCTAAATAGCCTATAAGGAGATTATCCTTGACTATCTGGGTGGGCTCAACGTAACCACAGGGTCCTTCAGAATGGAAGAGGGAAGCAGAGGAGGTCAGAATGGTGCGATGGGAGAGGGGCTCAAACCACAGTTACCGGCTTTAAAGATGGAGGAAGGATGCCGTCAGTCTAGGAATACACAGACTTACAGAGGCAGAAAAAGGCAAGGAAACAGATTCTCCCCTAGAGCCTCCAGAGGGAAACTCAGCCCTGCAGACACCTTGATTTTTAGCTCAGTGAAACCCATGTTGGACTTTTAATGTACAGACTATAAGATAAGAAATTTGCATTGTTTCAAGCCACTAAAATTGTGGTACTTTGTTATAGCAGGGGAAAAAAAAAAAAGCAGTATAATCCGGTGCTATTTGAACGATCTCTTAAATAAACCTATTTCTCATTTCTGAACAGTAAAAGATTCTAGTCTAAGATTTAGCAGATTTACCCAAGGAGGAGCCCACTTTAGCCTCGATGTCCTCTTGTTTTTTTTCCTGATGATATACCAACAAGATGTAGATGTGCAAATGACCATCTAGGAAATATGAAGACTTGCCTTATAATTAAAGTATGTATTTTATAGAGAATTGGAAATTTGGAGCACCACTCTGCTCTTCTGTTAATTCTTAGAATCTCCTTCAGTATTAAGACACCAAGAGTTTTTTGTACTAGAGTTCTCTTTCATATCTGTGCTCCTGTGTCATGTACAGAAAATAAATTAGAGGATGGTCTTAATGTTTGCAGAGGCTCTGCCTAACCTTTCATATATTTTAGCTCTCATATGACTAAGCTTTTTTCTTTTCCTTACCAAGTTTTAGAATGGAGAAATCTCTTGTGCTAATATTCTAATTAGCCTTTGAGTCAAAAGTTATCCAAAAGATGTATTTACTCTCTTTAATGCTTCTTTGCATTCTGATAGTTAGCATGGAGGCCCCAAGAAGGCAGCATCATGCAGAAGTAGGATAGGAATCAGACAACTGAAAATTGTACTTTGTTATCTGCTTACATACATAAACTCCTTGAAAACAGGGATTGGTTATTATTATCTTATCCCCAGCCAAGCACAATGTCTAGCACATAGTAGGTGTTAAATAAATATTTATTGGGTGAATATTGAACAAAAATTTTTGGAGGCAAGGCAGTAACAAGTAATATCTTAATCATAGCATTGCGTTATTTACTTTAATTTACATTTCATTGTTTTCTCAATACCACAGGGCCATTTTATGGACTCCAGCACTTGTGACCAGTCCCTTTCCTCTGGCCACGAAGTAACACTTTACAAAAATGAGTAATGGTGCTTCTAGTTCTGTGCTTCTCAGTCCTAGTTCCTTAAATATACACATTGACATTCCCTGAAACAGGTGAAGGCAAATTTTAAAGAAACCAGAAATCAGAAGAAAATAACTTTAAACACATTGAAAGTATGTAAGGAATGTTTTCTTTAAAATCAGGTTACAATGAAAGACCATGCCCCACAATTTCTCTTCAAAAAGGAAAAGTACTTTCTGTTATAATCATTTTATGTTTGTCTTTCTTTTTCAAGTAGATACTATTATTCTAAGAATAGGAATATTCTTAGTCAATTGGTTAGAACTGTGATCTTTTCACAGGGAAGAATTTAAATACAAAACTATATAGGACTATCTAAGGTAGCCCCAGCTAGATCTGATCTTGTACTTAGAGAAAACTTACTGATACTGTTGGTTTGGAGATTTTGCCTCTTTTCTGTTGACCCTGTGAAATTCCTCCTAAAAGCTGAGTGATAAGTTGATTGAGCAGAAAATTAACTACTTATTAAAGTGCCTGTGGAGGACTTTATGATTTACTCTAAAACATGGGGGCAATCTTAACGTTCTAAAGTGTACAGGGACATTCTTTCCAAGTCATTCAACTACCCCTTTTTGTGCATTCATTTGTGCTTGGTGTTGGGCTGTCCAGAGGTGATGTAATATTGGGAGGGCTGAGCAAAGGGGAAGGGAGGGCTCACCATAGCCTGCTACCTACTAGCTTGGGTGAGGCTTAAGACAGTGAGTTTAAAAAAAAAAAAAAACAGCATCAACGAAACAGAGAAATGCTAATGTGTTGTTTGTAATTTACTTGTTACCCTTTGTTTTCCAGTTTGCTCCTAGCACTGCTATATACTCTTAGAGCACATCATACACACACAGTGTTCAGTGTTATTAATGAAGTGGAAAGCCTAAGATGAATCTCTGGACAAATCAGTTTTTTGTATGGATGAGGATGAACATTTCAGACATTTGTTAACAGTTTTTGAAAGTACCATGTTAGAGTCAGTGTCTCTTTGAAAGATGTAGTTCCCTGGACCTCGGGTCTCCCATTTGCCATTCGATTAATGTGTTTTATCCTTCTCCCAAGATGCTCACCAGAAACAGTTCAATAATTTGAGATTTCTGGAAGGAATGCACGATTTTAGTTCCATATACTCTGAGCCAAAAAGCCACATGCTGAGAAAGCAGGGGAAGGACTGAGAAGAAGAATCAACATTGGTACTGAGGTTTTGTTGATTGTTTCTGCTGAACCCCTAAAGTTGGGTTATTCAGAGTTTGAAACAGAGTAAAGGGAGCCATTGGGATTGGAACCTGGACCAACAGAACGAGCTGTGAACATACACAGTCAGAGCTGCAGTAAAGGGAATGGAATTAATCGAAAGGCAGAACAGGAGCCTGGGAGAACTGGTCTGATGTCCAGTCCAGGCTCCAGGCAGGGGTGGTCAGGTGCTCAGGCTGGGATGATGTCCTGGTGAAGACTGGAGTTAAAGCTCCCTTCTAGGTCCTGGGGGCCTTAAATGTCTGCTGGTGTTTTTAGGGGTGTCATCTCTGACCTACCTCCAAAATTGGCCCTTCAATGCTCAATGAATGTATGTCTCCATATACACCTTGAAAAATGGTAGGCTTGCATTTAAGAATGAGATAATGATTTGTTACTAACATACTTTAAATAAACTATGTATCTCTGAAGTCTAATTAAAGCTAAATGTGAGTCTGTTAATACTTTCATCTGATATAGCAGGAGTATATCCCTTCTTCCTAATCTCTGAACACAATAAAGTCATGTTATGCTCTATTTTTAAAAGCTGGTTTTAATAGATACTCCAGGATGCTTCCAAAATATATCAGATTTTTTAATCAGTATAGTTAGTTGTGCATGTGAGTATTCTCTGAAATGGCTTAAGCATAATTAGTCATGTTTCTAAGCCAACCACACCACTACCTCGCACCTGGAAGTCAACTAAACAGGAAAATGAGTTCATTAGGATCTTAACAATCTTCAAATCATCAAATATTGTTTAGAAGAATGATTAGACTTGCTATATATAATACAAAAGGGTAAGATTGGAGTTACATGCAATGGGCAGAAATATGATCAAATGCAAAAAAAAAGTATACTAATAAAATTATACTATGAAGGCAAAAAAGATGATATTTAAGATTATATGTAATGATTATTCAAATATAAATCCTGTAACCTGAAAAGTCCAGAATTACTGACATTTTTAATTGCTTTTAAAAATTTATTTCCTTGTTATTCAAATGTCACATTCTGTTTCTATATATGGCATATTAGTAAATGTCAACAATGCCCCAAATTCATTCATGTGATAGGTGAATCTCTAAAGTGAACAACTGTCATCTATCACTTGTGGATTCATTTAAATCTCTTTTCCCATCTGTCTTTCCACAGTGCATTAATTCTACTTTCCTAATTCCTGAAAAGCCTCCGGCACAGTTTTAAGCCATGTTGTTATCCAACTCAAATTGTATTTCAGATGATTTGATTAAAAACTACAAAGGAACTACTTTCAACAAAAGCTGCTTATTGTGGAACACAAACATCGGTAAAGCAGGCATGCGGTACTTAACCTGCACTCACAGCTTTAGAGGGAAATATATTCAGTAGAGGAATTAATCACCGACTAAATCCCACCACCCGGCCTCCTTATACAGTTCATCAAGGAAGTTTAAATATACAGTGGCTTCTCTACAACTAAATCTTAGTTACACATCCCAGCTTCTCACGTCTCAGAGAAAGCCAGGAGATATTTATAATGAAGATTAAAGAAGAAAAATGAAAAGAATTCAATATTAAAATCCTCATAACAAGATAATCCAAAGAAGAGGCTCATTTATAAACCATAGTCATTAGTCTATGAGATTGCTGTTTTGCTTAAAATTAATGTTAAGCTTATTGTGATATGCAAAAGAAGAGGTTAACTTTTTTGACATTTGAATAGTGATGTGGTAGTTCTAGGATATTGGTATCTATTATTTATACTTTCTTAAAGTTTGAATGTTTCCACTTTTGATGGTATATATCTGAACATAGTTTTCTCTAATCCAGGGAACAAATCAATGTTGATTAAAAGTAAACTCTTTTTGCCTAAAATTTTAAATTCCCTAACCATAGGATATATAGATTACCAACAACAGCAGTTGTTTGCTTTGCTAATGACACATGCTGTTCTGGGAACAGCAAGAGAATGCTTCCACTATTGAGTTTGATCTTGTGGAGAAGTTGCTCTATTAGAGATTTTTTTTTTTCCTTCCTCTCTAACATTTCAGGAGTAACGTCTCTTTTTCATAGCTTTTTTCTGTAGGGGATGCTGTGATGTTTAGTAAAATAATGTTTATAAAGTGATGAACTAGCAGTAGTCGCAATGTTTAATTTCTACATCATACTTTTTTCACCATCGTGGATAACTTATTAGACTATGCAGAACGTATTCACTGGTTTACTAGTACATGAACTTTAAGTCTCTGATCAAGATTTTAGATACTTTGGTTTCATTATAGAAATTCCTAGACTACTTGGGGGATAAAACAAATGCTAAAACCATATTGAATTTCTTGAAACTGCAAGCTGAATTAGCAGAAAATAAAGATAAAATGCCTTTCTATTTAAGAGCATGATGATGTTTTAATTGTTACAGCATTTGGCATGCCTAATGTATACAGTCCTTGACATTCATATAATAACAAAGGAAAGTTGTTTGGGATTTTTCATTTATTTCCTAGTGTCCCCTTTCCTCTCTAGTATTTCCCAACCCCTTCCCCAGCCCTAGCTTTTAGCTCTCCTCCAACTTCTCCATCCTGCTATTGAAAAAAAAAAGCACCCTATGTAGAGAAGGGATACATGTAAAAAATACCTCATTGCTATGTAGATAGGCCAAGACTGCTTATTACCTAGCTATGAAGAACGGGCCACCATCGCTGTGACAACTTATGTAGATGCCTCCGGGGCAAGACAAAGGTTTACATATTACACAAGCAATTTAACTGTTTTCTAAACATATTGCCAAGACAGTGGGAGTTGGCAGCCCACACTGCGTTTTAGGTTTTGGATACTTGGATTAGAAGTAACTGCTGATTATGAACCTTTTTATTTGTCTTCTATGAACTACAAGCAACCTAGTAACCCGGGAAGGAATTCTTCACAGCATTTAAACTTGTCTTCCTAGCTTCCAAGATTACATACACAAATCACTTGACAAAAGTGGTGTTAAGAGTCTTGTGCATATATAACCACACAAGACAATTGTCTTATTCTAACCCTTAAAGAGTTCCACAAAGTGAAATGTTTTATAATCCTTTTTTGTGCAGTAGGAGGCAAGGAAGAAAAGAAATGAGTTTGGGCAAAGATTATCCAGAAGAAAGAAAGGGACTCTTTTGGGGTTCCAGTTGAAACACAATAAAGAACATAATTAACTTCACAATTCTTTGTGTTTTTCATTTGACTGCAGGGAGGAGATGAAAGAGGACTACTAAGCCTTGCATTCCATCCCAATTACAAGAAAAATGGAAAGCTGTATGTGTCTTATACCACCAACCAAGAACGGTGGGCTATCGGGCCTCATGACCACATTCTCAGGGTTGTGGAATACACGGTATCCAGGTATCACTCGAACACTTCAAGGCATAATTTTTGATCTTGTTTTCTCATCATCTCTTGGTAAAATTTTTTGTTTACAAGCCACAAATAATTAACCATAAGGTGACAATAATTAAATCATAATCTCCGTCTTGCTTAAAACCCCAGATGTATCTTAAGGGAAAATTGAGAAAAATGATGACTTTTGGCACTTTTCCTCAGTTATCTTTCAACCTCCAATTATCTTGCTAGTTCCAAAACTTAGAAAGTGACGTAGTTTTTTCAGGAATTTTCTTAGCTGCATTTCAAGTATTGGTTTCCTTACTTAGGTGTCAGCTGGTTTGCCTCCCTATTAGTGAATTATTTACTTTCTGGTGGATTCACCTGACATCTTTGACAGTTGTGGTATTGTTTCCTCTCCATAATATAGAAAAAATCCACATCAAGTTGATTCGAGAACTGCCAGAGTATTTCTAGAAGTTGCAGAACTCCACAGAAAGCATCTAGGAGGACAACTGCTGTTTGGCCCTGATGGATTTTTGTACATCATTCTTGGTGATGGGATGATCACACTAGATGATATGGAAGAAATGGATGGGTTAAGGTAAAACACTGACAACAAATAGGCTCTTCTTGGTGTTAAGATGTTTTCAGTGCCAGGAAAAGGGGTCTGAGCCAGTGAGTTAAAAAACATCTTTGAATCATATCACCTCGGTTGAATGTTTAACTTTGTTTTCAGTGTGAACATTTATAAAATGAGGATGAATTCAGTAATATGCTGATGTATTTTTTCAAGTCTCTGTACAATAAGTTAGTGTTCTGTAGTTCTGTGGTACAGAGACCCCACTGCTCACACACAGCCCTGAGAAGCTGAACCTCAGGCTTATGGGCAGCGGGCACTCTTCAGCTGCAGGTGTTTACACTGTGTCTCAGCAGTCTGTGTAATGAACTAACATAGTCCAACAAAGCTTCCTGGGAGAAGCTTGATAATCATTTAATATACATGGATTGGCAGAAAATAAAGAGGACAGATGCACAAAGCAATACACTGGTGACACTACAGTCTGCAGCCACCATTGAACTGTGTCTTGGTGCTGCCATTTCTCTGGAACCAAACTGCCCTTGGTTTCATTTCCCACAATATGGAATTTAGAACTTTAATAATTGTGTCTCAAGTAAGGAAATTGTTCTTTCATCTGTAGAGCAACCTCACCAGATGTAGTGTAGGTGAACTGCACAACAGAAAACAAAGAAGCACTTATGTTGTCCTCCATTTCTCAGTGACTTCACAGGTTCAGTGCTACGACTGGATGTGGACACAGACATGTGCAGCGTGCCTTATTCCATCCCAAGGAGCAACCCACATTTCAATAGCACCAACCAGCCCCCCGAAGTGTTTGCCCATGGGCTCCACGACCCAGGCAGGTGAGAACACTAACCTGGCCCCTCTCTAGCTGTCAAGTCCAGCTGGGATTCAGGAACTGGAAAAGTGGCATCCAAGGCCGTGTGTCTGAAATCACACCAGGTCATTATCCAAGTGATATTTAGCTCTTTTTAATATATGTGTGAAGCAGATTGGGAAGGCAAATTATACAACCAAAAGGACAAATTCATGGAGAAAAATTCTCCTTAAAATTGGTCCAGGTTATTATTAAACACTGTAGGGCTTATAGTATAATGATTAAGATTTAATCTGAAAAATTTAGAGGGATAACAAACCATTTGGTTTGTTTCCTTAGACCCCTCTAAATCTTAATTTCCTCTTATGTTAAATGGGAGTGATTTATAACTACCTTGCCATAATAATTAAAGAAAATTATATGTTAAGCATGAAATACAGTGTCTGACACTTGGTAGGTGTTAGATAAATTACAGTGCTCATCATCATAGCTTCATGTAACATATGATGGTGCAGAATCAATTTTCTAAGGAGTTGGGCTAAATGTTAAAAATGTTTTTCCTTGAACAATATTGTGACTACTAAAGGAATTTATATTTTCTGTTTGCTATCATATAATGAGCCATAAATAAAGGAAAGCTAAAAAATATGTAGAGTGAGAAACTTGGGGGCCATTAAAAAATACCATGAAGCATAATGTAGAAATTCTGTGGTGAGTGCTTCATCCTGTCTGTGGTCTGTAATTCATACTAAGAAGTATCTTGCCACATTCATTTATTTATTAGCTAAGTTATTATTGCTATTTAATGTTTATTGAGTGTTCACTTTGTGCAAGGTGAGTATTTCTCAAACTTTTTATTTTTGTAATCCCTCATGCCCTTCATCTCCCCTCCATCAAAGTCAAAGTCTACAGTTCATTTCCTTTTTGGCATCTGAGCAGATCTTAAAATCTGTGCGACAGGGAATACTTAAGGTAGGTTCAGGATGTGGAGGAAACTGTCACATTCCATTCATATAGCTCAGAACTCACAGATACCACCACAAAGCAGCACTTTGAAGTCGAGCAGCCTGAGTCACCACAATCCCACCGGAGCTTTCGGGCAGCCCTCCCCGGGGTTCTGAACCCTCCGCGCAGAAACACGGGGTGAGGCGCTTTAGAGACCAAACGTGTGGCAGGAGGCCCGTGCTGTGAAGCCTTACCTCCTCTGGAGGCAGAGGGCTGTAGGAGAAGCCGTTGTTTATATTCCTCGTCCTTCCAACAGTATTTTAACCCAGGAAGATTTAATAAAGCAGAAGGGAAACGAAAATAATTAGTGGCTAACAATAAAGCTAACTTTTATTAAGCACCTTGGTGCCGGGTGCCGAACTAAGTATCTTGCTTGCGTTATCTTATGCGTCTGAGGTAGCTGGGATCAGGCCCTTTTTCCCCCATAAGAATCTAGAGGTCGGAGAGGTCAAGTGGTTCTCAATGGACCTGAGCTCCCAGCTGCCAGAAGCGCCACCTCTGAGAGCCCTGGCGTCTTCTAGATTTGCTGTTTCTTGTTGGAAACAGGTCAGACCTCTTTTTGCCATGGTTTGTCCATCTTCAAAAGAAAGGTATACAGAAAAAAAATTTCTTATCCTATCGTAGCTTTGATTCCACTTTGAGTCACAGCAAGTCTGTGTCATGACGCCTGCCAGGCCTTGTGTTCTGTGACTCACTGAATTAGAGGACAGTGGCGACTGTGTTGCCACAGAACCAGTAACCCATCTTTGGCAAGTCAGGCTTATAGTTTTGCTATTATGAATGGGATAATTTGGAGCCAAGGATTTTTGTTTCACTGGATTTTTTGTATGTTTGTTTTTAAATAATTGCTATATATAACTCATGTCTTTTGAGACCTGGCACCTACTTTCAATTTAAAAAAAAATTTTTTTTTCATTGTTTCAGTGGTTTGGTTTGGTTTATACGTAGCTAAGGTATTCTGTTGGTGTAAAACAGTGATTCTCAATGGGATGATTTTCTCCTCTGGGGGACCTCTGGCAATATCTGGAGACATTTTTTATTGTCACATTGGGAGGGATAGTTCTGCTGGCATCTGGTGGGTACAGGCCAAGGATGCTACTAAACATCCTAGAATGCACAAGACAGTCCCCCCAAAGGAAAGTATTTTCAGACCAAAATGTCAGTAGTGCTGAGGTGAGTCTACCTAAAACCTATGCAAGCCTGTTTTCTACATTTGTGAGAACTTCAAAAATTATATTACTCAAAATTCATTCTTCCTCCAACCCAAACTCCCATGCCCAGGCCCTTGTTGACTTAGACATTCCACAGATATTTTGAGCCGCTATTAGTTTTCCAGCTTTGAACTAGGTAACAGCAATACAGTGGCAAAGAAGTTGGATGTGTTGCTTGCCCTCATGGAGATTACAGTCAGTGGCTTAAATTACAGAGATATTCTGGTCCTCAGATTAGGGGTGGAGAGCACAAAAACAAAGTCAACATAAAAGGACCATGATGGTTGTGGTAACCAGCTTTAGTTTATTCCTTTAATTGGGACACATGCTTCCCTTTGTAAGAGCAGCCTGAGTTTTAGAATGCAATAATCCATGTAAGAAACACAAAACTAATATTATATTTGGGGTTCATATGTGAATTGGTGAGTATTAGGATTATTCATGGTACTTTACCAATAAATACATGTGCTAATCCTTAACAACAAACTAACAAATGTTTTAGGTCTATATCATATTCATAATGGAGAGAGATACCAGGAGAAATTAAGAAATATCTTCCAGAGATCATTAAGCGTCAGCAGTTACTAGAGGATCCAAGGTGAATAGCCTGAAAATTCTTCAGCAGCCCACAGAGGATTCCTGAGTCAGGAATCTTCAGTCTGCGTTTGGAAGATATCCTCAGTAGGAATAAATGTCTGTCCCCCACTTCTGTTATGCAGATGCGCAGTGGATCGGCATCCCACAGATGTAAACATCAATTTAACCATACTTTGTTCAGACTCCAATGGAAAGAACAGATCATCAGCCAGAATCTTACATATAATAAAGGGGAAAGATTATGGTAAGCAGAGCATAATTTGATGATTTTGTTTTACTTTGGATTTTAAGATATTAATTCAAGAAAAAAGGATTTCTGCAAAATGAGCATTGGGGAAAGCATAGAAATTTTAGTCTAACAGTGATGATGGAGTAAATTGCTCACATTTTAAAGGTCCGATGACTCTTACAAGCTGTAGGGCATCCAGTTGGTTAATGACCTTACCCGCATGTTCAAAAAACTTAACGGCCTTTCAGAAGTGAGCAGGTTGTACTTCGCTCATCTGAGACTCAAGAAGAAAATTTCTATTTATTTAATATAGTAAGGGAGAACTTCTCTGAAAATCTTTTATACAGAAAAAAATGTTAAATTTAAGTAATATCTCAATACTTAACATGCAAGTCTCAGCGATTAGGAAAAATAATGTGTTTCAAATAAGACTATAATTTTTTAAAAAGGCTTATTTTAGAGATAAAGTAACATACTTGTAATAGTTGTTTACCCATCATGAATATGGTATATTTAAACATTATTTTAATAACATGATTACTAGAGCATTGGAAGTATATATAAAAATATAAATTTGGATAATACTGAACCCAAAAAACTTAGTATTTTTCAATGTTTTAGTATTTCTTTTGAAGGAAGTAATATATCAAATATTATTATGATTCAGGGAACATAGTTGATTAAGATTATTAAATTGATGGCTTCTTCTATTTACTCATTCAATACAGATATTTATTTAGTTCCAGGAATGAAGCAGCTGTGTTAGTTCATGTGGTATTCAGTTATTTTACTTTATTTTCTTCAGGTATTTGTGTGTATGCATCTTATAAAAGCCAAACCAAAGAAAAATATGGTTTAGAAAAATAAAAATGTAATGAATCACTAGTTCAATGGAATTTTGGCTATATCTGTAGGTTAAACTGAATTCTACAATCAGATCAAGGTTCATCTGAAACTCATTACGGTACTACATTTGTGTCTTGACATTTGGCTAGTAGTGACAGTCCTGCATTTATGTTTTTAACAAACATGTCCACAGTACTTGCAGCACAACAGACCCCAAAGTAAGCATGTTATAAACTTTATTCATTTCATTATCAAAACAGACACTCTTATTGCCACATTGTACAGATGAGAAAACTGAGGCACCGAAAGGTTAACTGTCACAAAACATAAAGTGGCAGAGCCAGATTCAAACCAGAGTCTGTGACCTTAATCATTCAATTATGCTTTGTTATCCATACAACTCTATAAACAAAACTAGTCAAATATTTTAAATGAAGATATTACTTGATTAAGTGACAATGTTTTTAAATATACGATAAATGTGGTTTTAAAGAACTGTTCTAACAAATAGTGTTTCTCAGCAAGCCAAGTGAAGAGGAGTTTTCAAGAAGTTCTTGTTAATTGTATCAAATCCTACTGGAAGTAAAGGAAAGTGAATTCTCAAAACTAAGGGAACATACATATTTTTTCAGAAATATCTTAAGTATATCAGTGGGCCCAGCAATTAGTTAATGAGAGCCTAAAGAGTGGGAGAAAAGTAGAAACAATTTTTTCTAATAATTTAGCAAGAAGAGGTAAGTTGAGGAAGCTCACACAAAACTGCAAACTTCCCAGTAAAATTAGAGATTGAGTCACAGCTCAGACTGAGTAGAATGGTTGCTGAGGAAAAAGGAAGGCATTTGAAACAGGAAAGGGCCAACAGCAGGCAATGATTGTGGGAAACAAAATGTCTGGCAGCTCAGACTGGGCCACGTGAAAGTTTAGTGGATTTTGTTCACACCATTTTGTGGCATTCTCCAATATCTCTGACAGCTCTGAGTAAGGGAGCAGGAGGGGCTTAGTAGCACAGGAGAAATTCCAGAAGGTCAAAAGTCTGAGAAGTGCTAAGATAGTAGCAGGCTTATTTCTGCATGTGTCTACTTGTTAAAGCAGCAAGGATTCCAGAAATAGAATTTTCTAAACTGGTATTCTAGCAGGACTTAATTTCTAGGGATGCTAGTACTTAATCACCCAGCTCACACCAGAAGCAGAGGGACATGCAACAGGACCATTTAGCTTTGGTTGCAGAGCTATATGTGAGCAGGCTCAGGAAGCAGAGGGGCTGTCATGAAGCTACTGTATGATACTACTGCTGTAACAAATTTAGAAACAGAAGCAAAGGGTCAAATGAATGGAAACCTACACACACACACACACACACACACACATCCTCACTATGAGATCAGAAGATTCAAAGGAAAAGCCTACAGTGGAGTAGATTTCAAAAAACTGTGGTATTATAAAAGGAAACCAATTTTGATTTAAGGGAAAGAAGTGAAAGGAATTTTTAGAAAAAAAAATTAGCTCATATTTTCTAAAATGAGATCACAATATCAGAAGGGCCCAGAGTAGGATATATAGGTTCAGATTGGGCCTGGAGAGAGCAGAGGATGAGGACAGGATTTGATGGAGGGGAAAATTGTGTGAAATGTCAGAGCCCACAGTGATAGCTGCCTACAAAAAAAGAGTAAGCGTGCTGAAAGGATGAGGCAATTCTGAACAGTGATATTTTTATTAAGAAGTTTATCAATCAACCCAAGTGTCCTATCAGCAGATGAATGAATAAACAAAAAGAAGTAGTATATCCATACAATGGAACATCATTCAGCCTTAAAACGAATGAAGCCTTGATACATGCTATGACACAGATGACCCTCGATGACATCATGTCAAGTGCAAGAAGCCAAACACAAAAGGACAAATATTGTATTTTCTCTTGCATATGAAATACCTAGGATTAGCAAGTTTGAGACAGAGAATGGATTACAGTTTACCAGGGGCCAGGAAAAGGGGTGAGAGGCAATGGGGAGTTACTGCTTCATGGGTACAGAATTGCTTTTCGGGGTGATGAAAAAGTTTTGGTAATGGATGATTTTGATGGCAGTACAATATTATGTATGTTAATATCACCAAATCATATACATGTAAGTGGTTAAAATGGAAAATTCTGTTTTGTATATGTGTTACTACAGTAAATTTTTTTTAAAAGTTAAAAAAAAAAGAACTGTTGTTTGATACTTTTGTTTTCATTAAAATGTGAACTTTAAACCATTTTATATAACTTAATGGGAATAGTTTTATTTGCTAAATATACACAGAAGCATTTCTTACAAAAAAATCAGTATTAAAAAAATTATTTTTGAGTATTTTGATTCTAAAATAAATAACCATGCTTTAAAATATTCAGATACTAATTCATTGAAAACTTGATATGTCTTGGCAATCATACTAAGAGCAAGCATTTGCAGAGATTTTTATTGCCTTAAGTTGTACATGGAGGTCCTTTAAATTTTGACACTATTTAGGCAGAGAGTAGTTATTCTTACTAATTATAGCAATGATCTATGTCATGCATCATACGAATATTTTAACATCTCACAGTTTAAAATAAATTGCTGTAATAATTGTGGTTTGGCCTACATTACTTTTACATTATGAAAATACTTCATTTGATCTAATGCTCTGTTTGTTTCTTTCTAGAAAGTGAGCCATCACTTTTAGAATTCAAGCCATTCAGTAATGGTCCTTTGGTTGGCGGGTTTGTTTACCGAGGCTGCCAGTCTGAAAGACTGTATGGAAGCTATGTGTTTGGAGACCGCAATGGGTAGGTTTTCTGATTTTACAATTTGATATACCAAACGAAATATCCATTGATTAGTGGCCAAATTGACATAAAATTTTCAAATGGTTGTCTTCCTTTGGGGATCAGGTATGGGACACACATAAAGATTATGATATATTTTTAGTTCCACTACATATGATATAAGTTTAGTTGAAGAACTCCCAATAGATGCTTTTAAGCTCATAAAATAATTTTTAATGGTAGAGAAGTGTTTGGATGGATTTTTCATATCATTTAGGCTTTTCCATTCATCTTTAACATAAACTTAGCCATGATAATGAGTAATGTAAAAACTATTATTTCACACTGTTGTATAAATATCTTAAAAATTCCTCTTGGAGGGCTAAGAATTCTTATTTTTCCAAATTTCCAAAGTTCTTTGGGCAATTTACTTAATTTGTTTCTACAGTTAGGAATAATATGAAATTAAAAGTTTAACCTAAAATTTAAAGGTCACCTTGTGGATTATTATAAGAAATTCTGTGTTGATGCTGAAATTAAGACTCTTGCTTCCCAAGTTGCTGGCATTCAAACATATTGCAGAGCTGATATGCTCGGTTGCTAGAAAGAACTAGAAAAGCATACCGACACCATGCTCTTCCCCCGTCCCTCTTTCCGATTATTAGCAGAGCATGGAATCTAGTCCTGGAAAGGAAGTGTCATTCTGTGGATGGAGGGGGGGCTTTTCTCATAATCAGGTGCTTTTAGTGCCCCCCTCCTAACAAGGTATTGTCTTTAAGTACTTTCTTGCCATCCGGGAATTTCACATTATTCACACCCATTAAGGGTTATGTTATTTTTCCCTTTAGAAGCCAGGTCTATGACACAACAATTATTTATTATGAATTTTATTTTAAAAAATTTATGGTGGTCTTTAAGGAAAAGCATGTTTTCACTGTAGGTTCATGGTATGTTTTCATTTTAGGAATTTCTTAACTCTCCAGCAAAGTCCAGTGACCAAGCAATGGCAAGAGAAACCACTCTGTCTTGGCAACAGTGGTTCTTGTAGAGGCTACTTTTCGGGTCACATCTTGGGATTTGGAGAAGATGAATTAGGTATTCTACAAACTATTTTTTTTAAGTTCCATTCTTGCTCCTTTGCTGATGAGGCTTTGCTCTACCCTGAAGAAAGAAGTATAACAATCTCATCCTCCACTTTTGGGAAATTTAATCTTAGCAAAGATGACCTACTGTAAAGTTTAATGGTCCAGTTAAGTTTTCTCTTCTAGAGTCTTTTTCCTGGGAGTAAATACATCTTAGTTTCACTCCGAAAATATAAAAGTAACAAAGGAGAAAAATGTAAGCTAATGGGAGACAGGAATAAGAGAATTTTTGAGTCCTGAAGAAAGAAAAATCTTTTAAATGTCCACTGTTATTTTTGATTGTGCTTCTGAGACATTTGTTTTTATTCTCTCCCTGAAAATCTTTCCACTTATCCATGTCTCTTGGAGTCAAGGGATTTTATTGGAATATGGATGCCACCTTACCTTCTATTTTCTTTTTTGCCCATAAGGCCATAAAGTATGTGCAGGTAATCTGACCTTGTAGCTCTCCTTTCCAAAAGAATAGAAATTGTCTTTTCTTTGATGATCTTCAGGATAACATACAATATAATTGTCAGCATATTATCAAAATGCATATGATGTAACAAGCAAGAATTTGACCTTGGAATGTGATCAGAGAGTGAAAATGCTTCTTTAATTACAGGGATAAATGTAGCTTTCATAATGACTCCCTTTAAAGAATGATATCCAAAGGAACCGTGGCTACTATGCTTTTATATGCTGACATGAATTTCCAGGCCATTAAAAGAAAGAATGTTTCCAGTCTGAATCAGAATATTTTCTCTAAAAATCTAGATGTTGTTTTCCTACATCAAATGGAGAATTTGTCAGAAAAGTTCCTTGTCATTCACTTTGATTAATAAGGGACTCAGACAACCCTCCTGGAATAATAACACGTATTCAGAGCCGCAGGAATGTAGATTCAAATAAGAGCAGTCCAGTCTGCTCCATTCTTGCTCCAGCATTGGAGGCATTTTACACGTAACTTTCCCTTTACATTCTCCTACCCCACTCAAGCAAAGGAACCAATGTATCCTCTGCAACGTATTTTAAATTTCATTGGCGAATCCTAATTTTCAATATATAAATTGCAGTTAAATTGCTTGTGGCTGTGCTTGAGATGAATTTTTAGATGTTATGACTGAACCATTTTGATTTCCTCAGACCTTGCTACCTATGACTCACTGTCAATCATCCTATTAGTGTCACCACCTTTGGTTAAAATATCCCAAATGTCTGTGTACACTTAATGCTATGTTGGGAGCAAAATCAACAAGTGAAACATTCACAACCCTTACTCTGCAAAAGCTACACCATTGTGTATACCACATAATTAAAAATAGATATACTTCTGCTGATTTACATTTTAATGAAACTACTTGTCTAATAACTTAAGAGGCATGTAAGAAAATGAGGCAAGTTTTTGCACCTTTTGAAACCAAAAGTGTTGAGGGTCTGTTTTAACTTTTGTTATTTTTTTAAACTATAAAATTAGGATGGTTTGTTGGAAGGATTAAATGAGATAAACTAGATAAAGTATTTGCAAAACTCTGTTCTAGGTGCTGGAGATACAGCAGCAGATAAAGAGGCAAAAATCTAAACTGCCCTCACAGAATTTATATTCTAATAGAGGAGGAAAATAAAAATAAATAAGGTTTTTAAAAGAATTACACAGCATGACAGTTGTTAATTGTGCTTTGAAGAAAAATCTAGTAGTGCAAGGGAATAGAGATTGCTGGGTGGTTAGGGAAGGTGCAATTTTAATAGTGCAGTCAGGGAAGGTGACAGTTGAGCACAGACCTGAAGGAGGGAACGAGTTAACCTAGTGGAGATCTGTGATCTGGAATAGGAGTCTGGGACAGAGCCTGGGACAGAGCCTGGACAAAGTGTGGGACAGGAGCCTACCTCGTGTGTTCAAAGCCAAGAGGCCAGTGAAGCTGCTGAGGCATTAACAAGGGGGAGAAATGTAGCGGATGAGGTCAGAGAAGAAGGACCCACCTCTCCGGCCACTGTCAGAACTTCCTTTTGCTCTGAGAGAAATGAGAAACCATTCAAGGGTTTTGAAGCAAAGGAATACAAGCCAACTTATATGATCAACTCCTTGAAAAGAATCATTGTGCCTGGCATTTTGAAAATCAACCCAGGAAAACAAGGCTAGAAGCAGGGAGACTGGTTAGGAGGCAATTGTGCTCCAGGTGAGAGACAGCTTGCTTCTGTGCTTGGCCTGCAGTTGTAGTGGGAAGTGGAAGAGGCATGCATTGTTAAAGTGTAGATTCGTGAAACCCTACAGTTTTAGGCTAGTGATTTTCCTGAGGATGGAGATCTGCTAGGCAATAGGAAGTAAGGCCTTGTAACAGCTGAGAATTAACTTACTGCATTTCTGTCTTCGACAGGTGAAGTTTACATTTTATCAAGTAGTAAAAGTATGACCCAGACTCACAATGGAAAACTCTACAAAATTGTAGACCCCAAAAGGTGAGATTTCTTTATATCCCTTTTAGTCTGGTGGTTATTATTCTTGGAAAATTTATTTTAGTGCATTCAAATTAGTGATAGAAGAAATGCAATTAGCAACCAGCAAAGACGAACACTTCTGTCCGTTTCATACACTAAGTGCTGTGCTGGGAGGGACCTTCAGTCCCAGTCTACAAGGATGAGACTTCCCCAGGCTGACCTTTAAAAGCTTAATTGTGAGCACACCTACATGTCCTCCTTGTTGTCATCAGTGTCATGACCGTGGTTAAAAGCCAGAGGAGGACCCTGACTTGTGGGACAGTAGCTCAGGGTCTCTTCTGGGAAGCAGTAAGTCCTCCTTCTTTTTCAAGAAAACTAGGAAAGCACTGGTAGGCATGACGTCTGCTTAGTATGATTTCTGTTAGGTAATCAGGATAAGTTATTTTGGCAGTTGAACATCTGAGCCTCATTTCAAAGCTATCTGAAAGCTCACAGACTGCCGTGACTAAACCAGTGAAAACTGAAGACGTGTTTTATTTTCCTCAGCAAACAGAGGATCTGAGTATTTTAATCCTTTTAAGAATATGTTGATGCTGCCCCTGTTCCTCCCCACCTACCCACCACAACTTCAACGCACACGCACAACTTTCAAATCATCTTGAATCATAGTACATTGTTAATTTTATGAATACTACCCAAATTCTCAGAAGCTGCTAAAGTTATACACTATCAAATAGACATTAGTTATAACTTTAAAAACAACTATAACAAAACCCAAGTTTCCTTACAGATAGGACTATTGTTGAGCACAGTGCTGCAAATCTCAAATTCCACGTGAACTTATCTTTAGGAGCCCATTTGCAAATTTAAATTCCTAAATTCTAAGTATTTTTAAAAAGAATCAATCCTAATAATCTGAAATTTTTTCTATAGGCATTAATTTAATTCCATATTTAAAATATTATTTATAAGTTGTAAATTGTGTATGTTTGTATGTTTTTCTGAGAACTAACAAAATGAAGATTCTGGTCCCTTTTCCATACCACAAAATGCTATCTTTCCTGAGAAAACTATATGCTGACAATGACTACTGCACAATAAAAACAGGAATAATTAATTCTAAATGGTCTCTCCGCTGTATCACATGTACTCACCTATGCTGATAGCAGTCCTCCTCTGTTTAATAGTACACTTTTCCTTTGACAGTGAGAAGTACACAGCTGTACACTGTAGGGTTTTTTCTCCCTCCTTAAGTACGAAAGCAATGTCTTCCTTGGGATGAAAGAAAAAAATTATAGCAGACATTTAGGTGATTGTTGAAGTTGGCAATATTAAGAATTTAAAAAATCAAACATATATAATTAATAAAATATCACAGTTCTAATGATTCATAATGAGGTCAAAGGATTTCATTCAGATATAAGGCAATTAGTTTCAGACCAGTCATTGTTACTCCATAATGTTAGTCAAAGTTATGATATGCTTTTGTAAGCTTCCTGGTAGTATTATAATCAATTCTGCCACCTCCTCACAACAATCTTTCTCTCGGCCTTTGGATTGTTTAGTCTGTCGGTGGTGAGTTGAGGTGAATTTTGCACGTTCAATCCACTATTAGTCTCTAATTACCAGGGTTGCCATAAGGGATGTGGGCTCTGTGATCTTAGGGCCTCCTCAAGTAGGGTGGTCTCAGAATGACAAACCTGCAAGGCCTGGCTTCTCATTGAGGTGCCTGTTTCTGGTGAGTCATGTCATGTGTGGGGCCAGGGTTAAGATTTGTGTTTGGTTTTGGAAGGGTGGGGGGAGTAAGGGAGTCCCAAGGACGCCATCCTTGTGCATGAGCAGAGACATAAATTTCAAAATGAAACTGACTATAAGAAAACAAATGTTTTCATAAACATTTGTTGGGAGCCTCTTGCTGTTTCGATTTGGATGCCAGCGTTTATTTATTATGGTATTACTCTTTAGATGAGTTGACGTTCTATATAAGCAGACACTTTAGCATACAAACGGGATTATTTTGGAAACACTAGCTAATTACTAGCATGGTAGTGTTCAGGATGTCTGCTTTAGAGCAAAACTGTTTTTCTAAAACTTTTGAGGGACAATTTGAAGAAAGAGTTTCATCAAGTAAAAGAAAAAACAGTATATAGATATTTCTTGTTATATCAAAACTCTAACTCAAATTAAGCTCTTAAATTAATTGTATTCTTACGGAGTCCCCAGACTTGTTAGAATAATATTTTCAGAATAACTTTCAAACATCAAATAAATTATGGTCCTGGAGGAGAATAACACCAAATTATAAAGCTTTTATATTCCACATTACATATCAGAGAAATTATTTTCTTTCTCACCATATGGTGTACATTTTGCTGTTTTTCCCTCTACACACACAAGAAAAATGAGGAAGTTTAGAAACCATGTGCAATATCTCTTAAGTCAAAAGTAGATGCGGTTCCAGTATCACCACCTCAGTCTGCAAGGACTAATGTGGTATAAGGCTCTAAGGAATTGTTTTCAAATCATTTGGATGGCCAGTAGTCTCAGAAAATGATGGAAAAATAACCTGTTATGAAAATCAAATGAAATGCCATTCTTTATAGTGAAAAAAAATTTTAATTCAAAAAAATGTATAAGAATACAACCGTGTTTCCCTAAGGCTTTAGTAGAACCCAGGAATTACTTAAGGGGAAAAAAATTCCCCGAGGAAGTAGAAAAGGGATGAATTTTGCCTCTGTGTTAGAACTCTGAACATGCAGTCGCATCTCATGATAGAGTGGAGCTGGGATCAAGTCAACGCCCAGTGCCCGCCTGGCCAGCCATGGCACAGGGTTCCCAAAGACATTAGTCATGGGTTCTGCACACCCGGGCCTGGGGAGCTCCTTCAGACAGAAGTTCCAGAAAACAGGTTTAGATCTATGCAGCAGGAGCACTGGGCAGAAATTCTAATTTCACTTAGTCTTGCCATCTGAGATTAGTCAGGAATTGGGAGTGAGTCTGTCCTGGTAGGTGGGGAGTCAATTGCTGTGGCCTCTTGTGACCCTGTGCAGGCTGTTTCACCACACTGGGCCTCCTTTGCCCATTTCTAAGTGACGGATGATCATTCTCCCCCACTCTTCTTTCTATGCAGGGCTATGAAGATACATGAAATAATAGATTTAACATTTATTAAATTTTTTAGTATTGTTGGTGTTCATTCTCTACATTCAAGAACTATTTTCAGGGGATCTCTCAACTTCTAAGGTTCTCTTGCTTCCAAAGTTGGAATAGAGGTGTCCATCGAGCTTTAAAGAGCTAATACCTAGTTTTCAAATGTCCATGTCATGCCTCAGTTGCTTGCTCTTTATTAAATCTTTTCAGAATTAAGAAAATGCTTCTGGGGAATGGAAATTAAAGAATTCTGATGGTTATGTCACTTCCAAGTTTTATTTTTATAGAACACACATTTTTTTCACACTATTGACAAAGCTTCTTTAATTTTTGTTTCTGATGAACTTAAACCAAATGACCATTTTTTTTAGATTTTGCAACATTTCCAGGGTTATCTCGCTGAGAATTTGAAAAACAAACTTGTTTTTAATCATGTTGATTTAATTACAGTGAGCCCACTCTTAACTATATTTTAACATATTACTTGTCCGTTACCCAACCCCTGACACAAGTCACAAGCCAACCTTAAGAGGTCTATAAATTAACACTGCAAATTCCAGGCTTGAGAGTTTCATTTTACAGAACCGTTGTATCCCCAAACTGCTCTGTGACCAGTATCAAAAACTGCCCCTCATGCCCCCTCTGCTCCTCCCCCACTGTGGACCTACTTACTATTGTTTGTTTGTTTTTCCTCTCAATATCTTCATCCTACTCCTTATGACACTGAATGCTAAAGAGTGCTTTCCTTTAAAAAAAAAAAAAAGCACTTCATAAGGGAAGATCAATTCTGTTTATCCTTTGCATGTGTGTCAGGGAGCTGGCAGGCAGCTCTGCCATCCTAAAGAAAGTCATACATAATAGAGCAGCTTTAGCCCAATAAGCCAGTCTAGCCCCAATTCATCAGTCAAAGTTTTATGCAAGTGGCCCCCCTGAGTTGATAAATTCCCACAGTGCCTGTTGACCCAGCTGCCAAGCCCTCTTGCAGCAGGTGGTGTTTTCAGGGCCACCCTGACAGTAATACAAACTGTTTAGCAGCTCCATTGACCTTTCAGCTATTAACAGGGATACAGGCTCCACTAGGGACTAGTTTTCAAACATGACAGAATTTCTTAACACTGGAGGTCATGAACAACTATATGCCCTATAAAAATCCATTCAGCGTGGTAGATTTTAAGTCCGAAGACAGGGAGCATTTTCTACATTTTTTGCCATTGTTATTTTTCTACATATCCAGCAGCCACAAGTGGCTATACATTTATCTTCCAGCTTATAATAGATTTTTTTCTTAATATGCTATATTTAATGTTATGGTGAACACTACTTTTTTTTACTAAATCCTTTCTAAGCCACCATATAGCCTCTGAAATTTTAAAGGTATATTACCGAAGAATGAGACAACAACAAAGTCAGAACTTCTAATGAATGGATTATCATCATACATAATATATGGTAGTGGCCCAAGGACAACTGGAAATTTATTCATTCTTTAGCTAGATTTCAATATGTGTATTTATGTACATGCACATTTAAATGCACTCTGATAATCCATGCAACTTTATATAGAGCCTACCGTTCTTTTAAAATAAAAAACAATATAGAATGATTTATCTAAAAAATATCAGTAAGATCATATTATTTTAAAATGTTTCCATAAGACTTTTAATAAATGATGTATGGTGACAGCATATAAAGGAATTTTCTGCTTTATACTAATTGAAATCTCTCTTAAACTATCAATTTTGAATAATGGAATATCACCACCTACAGTAATTGCATAAATTGCTATGAAAACTTGATTGAATTTCCACTTACAAACATTATTCATTAAAAAAGATACAAAATGGAGAGTATGAATTTAGTAATGCATATGTTCTACAAAATGAGACTTGGTTGTTAAAAGCTTAAAAGCTTTTTTTTTTTAATTCCCAGGGTTTTGCCCCCTGGGACAAGGGTGAATTTCTGGTATTTTTAGACCCTCTGAATATCTTATATATTTTTGAAGGCAGTGTATCATTAGATATTGCAGTACCTGAGACAAAGGCAGATTTAATTTTGCATTAGATATGTCGGAAAAAGTCATGCAAATTTTGTGAGAAGATATTTTCTAAAAGAAGGTATAGTTTATTTTTTAAACTCCATTTTAGTATCAATTTTTTTTACTAATTCATTTCAGTTGAGTTAAAAAACTTGTTGCTTAAATGACTTCTTATTGTTGACATTGTCAAATGAATCAAGAGTATATCATCAAAATTTGGGAATTTGTCACCATAACAACATTCTCCAAGAAAATTTAAAATGACCTTTTTTTGCTCTTTTAAACAGACACTTGCTTCAAATTTTTCCTCCCCCTTTAAAAGATTTAGTAGTATTTAAAATTTCCAGGCTCATATAATGTAAAATTAAAACACTGGTAGATCTAGGGCTTTATAAATAGGAAAAAGAAGATAAGGATTTCTCTTAGATGATTTCTGGATGAGAAATACTCTAGACTTTCTTTTGAATTATGTTATAATCAAGCTTTTATTTATTTGCTATATGTGTTAATATTGCATGTTACTATCCTGAATTAATTTTGTCTCAATAAAAATGTATGTATTCAGGAAAAAAGTCACTGGTTGAATTAAGTTATATTCTTACCTATATTCCCAGTTACTGGCATTTCTTATTAATGCCAAATACAACATTTTTATCAGTTATGATTTATGAATTAAATTTTTAAGTTAAAAAATAGATCTTGAACATAAAATTTTGAACAGAATTTATTCTCTTCTTTATATTAGGAAGTAATGGTATTGACTTTTTTGAGCGTAGAATAATTTTTCAGTTTTTATTTTTTACCAAATTGGAATGAGTAGAAATATAATCCAAGATTATATTTAATCCAAGATTATCCTTTAAGAAGGTTATTTTTATTTTAATTCAAGGCAGTACCCACATTTTTGAAAAGTTAGATAATATAATGCTACCTGAGATAAATGACACTTTGGGACAAAAAAATTTTTGCCCAAACATTGTATATTATAAATTGCCAAATTAATGGTCCACAAGGCTATGGGTACTGAGGTGGGTAAAACTCACTATGATTTGACATCCAAGTCCAGTCTGTTCTGCTACAGCATGATTTTCTTTAACACCAATTGGCTAATGTATAAAAGAGAATATCTGCATAACACATAAGTAGTGTTGCTTCTCTTAAGCAAGCATAGCCAGAATAGCATAAAGAGAATTATAAAGAAAGGAACAAGCCCTCAGTCCACCTCTTGCACTAGCAGAAAGAGCCTTCTCAGCTCAGTGTTAAGATAATTAAAAATTAGTGCGTGCACTGGGTTTCCCTCACCCAGGAGGCATCCCTCTAGCCTCGCATGCTGTATACAGGTTGCACTTCCTCCTGAGTTGAGCACTCTCCACCATCTCCATTTTGTTTTTATGTTCCTCATCTCCCCTGAGTAGCTTCAAGCTGCACTGCCTTGAGCTGCTTGCTGGGTTTGCTCAAACTATTTCACAAGGTACTGAGTTTTATTTTTGTTAGTAGTTTAGTTACAGAGTTACATAGATCTTGAGGAATCTGCCCCAACCTTATTTTTCCCATTAGCCCTGTTATTTGCAGTATACGATTTTGTGGAATGCAAGCAAGATTTTTCAGGAACATGTACATTGAATTAAAGTAGAAATTCTGTTTTTCTGTATTCACCACTGATAATTATAGTTGACCAATTTCTGAACCTAGGAAATTGCAAACACAATACAACAAACACTTGAGGCAATTTAATAAAACTGGGCTTTTTCTTTTTGTCTAAATGCTGATGAAGTTATCCTCTAGTTTCATTAATCATTTCTCCTAGGTTTTCCCTTTAGAGAATACATAACTTTTCATTTCCTGAGTTAATATTCATTAACAGATGTTGAATAAAGAAGATCCACCCATATAAGATCCACGCACATTGTTTAAATTTAGGTATATGGTGGTGGTGGTTAGAGAGTAGATTAAAAGAGACTCAGTTATGGGTACCTGGCTTCCTTCTCCATAGAATAAGAGGACTATTTGAGCGGAGAGAACACTGGGCTAGGAAAGAGCCCCAAACTATGTGTAACTATCAGTATGAGAGCCATTTAATCTCTCCATACATTTTCTGATCTTTTATATTATTTTCTTTAAGTTTTAAGATTTTTATTATTTATTTATTACTTACTAAGGTTACATCTTTTAACTATAGAACAAAATTAAGTGGGTATTTGTGAAATTTCTGATAATCTCATTAGCACGGGGCCTATTAGCACTGCACAGCCAAACCCATGGCCCTCTTCACCAAGCTGCCCCTTACCTCTTCTTCCTTTGAGTTGAGTTCCAACTCAATCCCAAGCTTTCTAGATTCTAAAATCAATCAACTCCATTTCTTATTGGGCACATGCTCAAGACTGTTGAATCCCAGAAGACTTCAAAGCGAAGACACCACTGGTCACAGAGAAGCAGCCATAGCCCAGGTCCATTTTTTCAGCATGTTTCAGAACAGAGAAATACAGTAGTTCAGGGCACTCTTAAGGAATAAGATAGAACACAGACTTTACCCTGTCCTGAATTAGAACTTTACAAATATATAGTATAACTAAAAAAATTAATATGGTACATAATGTATTCAGTTCAGAGTTATTCTTGAATTTAAGCTCTATTTCTCTTTACTCCAGTATCAAGATTACTCAAGACATATAAAAAATATTTCTGCAGCCTACGTATGATATAATATAAAGTAAGTAATTCCTTAAAAGTGAAATGAAAACAGTGGTTCTTAACAACATTAAATTTCTTGATGCTCCTTGAAAAATACTGTCTGGAAATTTCTCTTGTAGTCAATGCCATCAAGTTCCAATGAGATCAGTATTGCCTGGTTACACCAGAATAGATTCCATTTTCCCTGTTCTCCTACCTGGAATATGAGTGTGTTAGGAATGTATAAGATTCCTTTCTGCCAGATTGAATGTGGTGAAGGTATTATCATTTTACCAGCCACTGCTACAAAATGGCCGTGTGTAGTCACAAAACATGCTGTAAGTTGGTTGGAATGCAGAATTCGACTTGCTCCTCATGGGTAAACTGACACTGAATAAAATGTTGACAAGTTCAGGATAAATTCAGTGAACATGCAGACTAACAAAATTACGAGGGAAAAAATCAATTGATGTACTGACCTCGCAAAAGGGCACTAGCATGAATATTAAAAAGATGACAGACTACACTAGTGTTTATTCCTATGCCTTAAACTATACAGGTGGGAAACAGTAAAATCTAATACAGCCTGAGAAATTTTTCCCCTCCTTATCCTTTCTTAGGTAGGAGTACTGAGTACTGGTGTTAGAAATAATGAATGGTTAGGGATTACCAGAGTATATCAAACTGCTTACAGGGTGAGGAATTCATTAAATCACGGGCTGTGTTGTGGCGTATGAAGACGGCCTCCCTGTGCAGATGCCCCATGCAGTCATGGGCGTTCATAGCCTTTTGCACTTGGAAGCACCCGAACTAACTGATTAGTTGTTGTATTAATTGCTACTGGTTGGGAAACAGCCCTGTTTTAGAATGGCGCTTCTTCAACTTGAATGTGCTTGCGAATCACGTTTAATAGATTCTGATTCTGTATGCCTGGAATGGGGCCTGAGATTCTACATTCCTAACTAGCTCCGAGTGTGCCCATGCACCACGCTGTGAGTAATGAGAATATAGACTTATCAGTTTTTCATAACTCATAAGAATGAGAAGAAACATGGAGGACAAATAGTTTGTTAAAGATTGCAGTTGCAAGGGAACACTTTTTCACATGTCCCAATATGAACATAAATAAGAGGCAAGACAGTTCTTATATCACCTTACCCCTTTCTACAGATTACCATCTAAGACAGCTGTAGAATTATGACATCTTCTAAAACCTCCAATGAGTCAGGATTTTATAAATAAGTATTACTCATCATCTATTTATCTTGTTTTCCAATAATATAAATTTAAAATCTGGACCCCTAACAAAAATTTCAAAATGGGCCCCTTTACTTTTTGGAAAAGTCCAGGTAGGGAGATTTCTGTAACACTTAGCCTGCTTTGACAGAGTTTATCCCAGTACTTCTCGTTTATTGATGTACTCACTCATTTGTTAAATTAAATGACAGTAAATTGAAACCACCCATCATGCCACCACCCATGGACCTCCACCATTGGCCCTAGCTATTCACAAAAAGTCATCACATATTATGTGTGTTATAAATTACTTCTGCTTCTCAGCTTCTTCTTCTGTTATTTCAAGAAAGTATTCAAACTTTTATACCAGTACACAAAGTCGGCCAAAGTAGATTTCTAAGAAAATGTCTTAAATTTCTGAAAACAATGCTTTATGTATTAAAGAATGTTGAGCAGCTTTCTACACTAGCCCTTTAGTTTTTCATTATTCATTATGTGTGAATGGATTAGGAAATATGTTTTTCCGACTTAAATTAAGTTTGAGGGCTGTGGACATAGTCGTCACCAAATGGGCTCAATATATTCTTTATTATAGGCCTAAACACCCTCTGGGATAAGTTTTGTATTTTGAAAGCTACCTCTGATTCCATTCAGTCGAGCTAAGGGCTCAAAAGCTAAAAAAGTAATTGTTTAAAGAAAAGCAAGACTATTTGAATGGTTCCTATTGGACCACACAATAAAAGGCCAAATTTTCCAGTCCAATAAAAATAAGCATGAAAAATGAGAAAATACATCACATTTCAAGGTGGCGATAATAACAAAATCTGGATTTACTTGTTTCATTCCCTTTCTTTTCTTCTCATTCCACATAAAAGGGGCCTTATTCTTTTAAATAGAAATGAGAAATGTGAACAGAAAAGAAAAGAAAGTGTGGAGGGGGGTTATTGATATCACCAAAAATCTTTGTCAGGCTTTACCAAATACATTAATAGAAAAAATGAATTTATATGTTGACTTAATACCTATCTGGAAGAGAAAGTAATCGTATTTCTTAATGTCATGCTTTGATTGACTTCTGAGCCTTTGTTTATTTGCTGTGGTTATAGTTGGTATAAAAATGTTTCATTTAAAATGAATTCGACCATGCCTTAGAAAACACTTGTAAGATTTGAGTTCATGTGGGCAATAGAAATACAGTGTTTTTAGTTTTATGCTTATAATGTAAAAGAATAACAATTTGATTTTAATGATATCATCCCCTAATAGTCCATCTATTTCTAATGTCTTTACCCAATAACAGAAAAGAAACCCCTTTTACAAATTCCATATTCTTATTAATTTCATTTATTCAGCAGATTTTTATTAATAATCTTCCATATTCTAGGCACCCTTATTATGTCCTGGGAGATACAAAAGAACAGAGGGAAATATTTGTCTTCATGGAGTTTATATTCCAGAAAATGTATTTGAGAAAATTAATACAATATTCAGTCAATAAAATTTAATAAGCATTTGTTGAATTGAATGCCTATACAGTATTTTCCTAGCTGCTAGCAATATAAGTAGTTTGATGAGATAAAATAATTTGGTGACCTAACTGTCATTTTCTCTCTATAACATCCCTTGAACCTAAACTAATTGCTTCCTCGTCTGTATTTCTGTGATGTTTCGTACACACCCGTATCACACTGCATTACTTTTGTGTTTGCAAGTCTATCTTCCCCACCATGGTCACCACGGACCCTGCTTTGTTTGTGTCTTATCTCAAAGAAGAACACAGTACTTGCCCAAGTAAATGTGTGGACTTGAAGAGGATTGAATATATAACTTATGCCCTTGGAAAACTTTCATTTCAGGGAAGAAAGGAAAAGGGAGATAGAATAATCTCCTTAAAAGAAGTGAAGCCTCATAAGAGATAGGCCTCCTTTTGTGTAAATTTTCATGTTAAGTGATCTACAATAGAATAATTGTTTAAAAGAGAGGAAGAGGACTTACTTAACATGCTAAGTGAGGACTGTTAGTTATCAATTTCATAAAAGGAAAAAATATAACTTTCCCAGGTGTTTAAATAACAACTTAAGAGAATCAGAATAATTATATATGACAGTCACACAGTCTTACGTAAGCTAAAACAAGTCCAAGTATGAGATAGTTACATCAACAGATAAATAGGCATTCAATCTTTGGCAAAAAGCAATTTAGAATTCTCTCCATAAGTAATGAACATGTTCTAAAATTGATTGTGGAGATGAATGCACAACTAACTATATGATGATATTGTGAGCCATTGATTGTATACTTTGGATGGATTGTGTGATGTATGAATATACCCCAGTAAAATTGCATTAAAAAATAATTCCCTCCATAATATGAGTTTCCATAAATTTGAATGTTTGGTGAAAAATAGTCAAAGCATCTAAGAAGAGGATCAATAGGAAAACAAGGATCAGATACCCCAACCTGAAGAAATGCACTTCAGTATTGGATTCCTATTCATCATATCCTCATTCCTTTTTCCAGTACACACTCTGCCTCAGTCAACATCTTTTTACTGTTGTTGCTGTTTAACTGAATTCACCTACATTCTTGATCTAAATGGTATCTTCTCTTTAGTTTCATCTCATTGAGCAAAACCACCTTGTTGAGTAGTGTTATGAGCTATGTGCCTGCAAATTTTGCATGACATAAAACATGCAATACATTTTTGACACACTCTACTTCTGGGTCTCTTTCCTTAAATGAGACAGAAAGAGGGTGAATGAGTGAGTAAAAAATACATATAGTATAAACAAAAATGCATACAGATTCTACATTACCAGTCACTAGTAAAATTAACACAATACTTTTCTTATTGAATGACACTTAGTAAATGATCATAAATGGTGACTAAGAATAACTCCAGGGCTACTGAAAAACTGCCCTTCAGGTGGTCAAAAATGCCACCATCATCTTACAAACAAAAAAAAAACTTTATGTGCGGAAGAAACAGAGCAGACTTCGGGTACTGTACAGCAGCAACAAGGTCAAGATAATGTCCTTGGTTTTGTTGGCATACCCATTTAACATGCCCTCTCCCTTACCCCACCCCACCTCTCTCCCAGAAAAAAGACTCCCTTGGAAAATATTTGTTAATGCTTTCTGAATGAAAATATGCTTAGTCTATAGAATGATTTAAAGATCTTTCACATAAATTGACCATTTCCAGATTTATGTTAGAGATTGAATAGATTTAAGGGAGTTTTCTGAATTGTCATGCTACTTGCAAAACACAGTAGTTTCAACGTAGAGTGGGACTTCTTTTGAGAAGAGCTGGAGAAGTCGCTATACATTTAAATATGGTGTTGAGTCACTGTAGCAACAGCCTGAGGTCAGGTCCCAAATTATCATCACTGTTCACATTGCCATAGGGACATAGCAAGGTAACCTAGCTCAAGAAAACTGAGTCTACAGGGCTTAATTACTTCACTTATCTCAGACAGCTATATAATTTACCTCTGTGGTGGTTTTGACCTATAATTATCACCCTCTTTGTTAGGGTACTTAAGGCATCTGCACAACTGCTTTGGCCGTCCTGATGGTGGCAATTTGACTGGTGATGAAAACATCTTGTTTACATTCCTTAGCTGAAAATAGTCTTTTCACCACACTGTGGCACAAGTAACAGTGACCGTTAGGAAAAGTGCCACTGCAGGTTTTCCCAAAGATTTGGTAATGAATAGTTGTGACTGATGATTCCAGCCTGAGCTAACCTGAATGACAGCATCTTGGTTCAAAAACAGAACCATAAAAATTTTCAAAAGGTATCTTTGGTTCTTCTATGATTAATGGCATTTGTAGATCAATTTTAAAAAAGTGTTTTTACAGTGATTTTTTACATTGCAAGCAAGATTTTGTTTGTTACTATTAGCGTTTTTTTTTTCCTTCATAGCAGGACAAAATCAAATTAAAAATATATATGTATACATATACATATATGGATCTTTCTTTACATGAAGATTTAAAACTTTGAATCAAAAGAGTATGCACACATAATATGATGATGACCCTGTAGGAAAAACCAGACTGAAATAATTGTCTCTAAAGAACTGTAAAATTGAAACAAAAACTTTTTCCAAAGTTTTTTAGGTTACAGTGCTCATTTTGATAAATACCTTCAATTTGGTGAACACCCTGTGATACTGCTAAATATGCCAATAAGTGAAACCTTTGTCAGAGACTAGGCCTAAAACTTTCTGTAGATCTGGAAAAAAGTTTTTAAAATATCTATACATCTTTTTTTTTTTAATCGCAATTGCTAGAAATTCTTAGCTTCCAAATGTAAAATATATAATTAAACATATTTTTAATCAATGAATTTCGTTGACGATAAAGTTTCTTAGAATGTTTAATATGTTCCCTTTGGTTCAAAACTGGATAGTTTATTTCCCAACTGGTGTGTATTTTCAACTCTTAGAAATTTGTAAATCTTTCTGAGCCACTTAAAAAAATTCTCTTTGGGATGTGAGACACGTGATTTGTAAGCTATGAAATAACTAGATTTCTTTCCATTATTGATTTTCAACTCAAATACGTGTTTAACCGTGGTCTTTTTCTGCAGACCTTTGATGCCTGAGGAATGCAGAGCCGCGGCACAGCCTGCCCAGACCTTGACGTCGGAGTGCTCCCGACTCTGTCGAAACGGCTACTGCACCCCCACGGGAATGTGCTGCTGCAGTCCAGGCTGGGAGGGGGACTTCTGCAGAATCGGTCAGTATTGCTCTTGTGACCAGCAAAGTCTGGGCAGGGGATAATCCTCATGGACTCAAGCATCCAACAGCAGTTATTTCTTTTAGAATTATCCAGTGCTGAAAATTGTTTAGCCACATATAATAATAATGCCTAGTCTTTCTGGACTTGTCAATGAAATTTTACCCACTTTCTTAATGTAAATTATTGACTTATGTAAGTTAGTCATAAACATAAAAGGCCTTTAAATTATTGTGTCCTTTCAAAAATTAAAAATACGCAAACAGTGCAATTGATCATCTCTGGTGCGCTCCGTCCTGATGTCAGAGAGCTCAGAATAGCCAATGACACAGGGTTTGCAAAGCCCCTAAGTGCAAGCATTTTGCAGACACCCCATAAATGCACTCTCTGACTTAACTACTTTCTTTCTTGCTATCACACACTGAAAACTGGGTTTTTCAGTAAATGTTATTAAATCAAAAAGGAAAATGCAACTATCTAAAGACACATTATAAGATTTTTAAAAAATTTTTTGCTATTCCGTTGTGAACTATCAACTTGGTGTGCGGCTACTCAGAGAGGGCAAAAGAGATTTATTCCAGGGTTGTTCTATCCTCAAATTTAAGATTTCCTCCATTACTTGGAATAATGTTTAAACTATACTTGGTATGAAGAAAAGTTAGATAAATTTAGATACCTAGTACATGCTGAGAATCCATTTTCAAAAACCATCATATACATATTATTTAGAAAGGCTTTTGATCTCTGCTATTTCATGTTAAAATACCTCTTCCAATGAAAGTTGAAGTCTAAAATTAATATTTAATATTATTTTTAACCCATAATTATACCTTTTTGGGTCTAAAGATATATATTTTTTCAAAAAATTATAAGCATAACTAGCCACAATTAGAAGAGTCAAATATACAGTGTACCTTTTAAGATTACATTGCTTCATTACTAATAACATTACATGATGCGGTTACCCACCAAGGAAATAGCTATTAACAATGAAAACTCAACAGAAATTATGTAACTGCATTATTTATAGCATAGGCTTATATTGTATTGACTCATTCTCTGTCTCCCTTTTCCTTCAATTCCAAATAATTGAGATTCAAATTTAGCATTCAAATCTAATAGTATTTTAATTCCTGATTATATATCTTTCCTCTGCTTTCTTTGATCTTTGATGCCTCACAATAACTCTTTCTGTTTCTTCTATTAGTGTTCTGTTTTATTCCTTACTTTGCATTTTGCCCAACCTCTTAAGTCAACTCATCAGTTAACAAATATTTATGAGTACCTTCTAGAGACAGTGTGTTTGAAATTATTTTGAATATAGGTGGCATTATACATACCTTAATACATATTAATAATAATATGTGATATAAACAAAAGTAGACATGTTTTCTTGGAGTTAACATGAAGTTTTATTTCATTAAAGTACTTTTATCTTTCCATTAAATCAAATTTAAATAGTTTGAGTATATAAGACAAACCAGGACCATTTCTATGTTATGTATATTTTACCACAATTAAAAATAATTTTTAAAAGTAATCTGTTGATGATAGTTTTGACTCATGCAAGAACTTTATTTATATATCCACAGTTTACTTTTCTTCCCCAGATTTAAAAAAGAAAGAAAAATAGCCTATGTCTTTTCTTCTTATTCTTTTTCAGTCCCAGATCCCCTGAATTTTGATTAAGACATTTGAAAAGTGAAAATGACCCTATCCCTGAAAGTATAAAGGAAATGTATTTAAGGAATTTGATTCTGTAAACAGTGACTGCACTTCCCAGATTTATCCTATCAATAAAAGACGATTAATTTATATACCAAATTTTCTACCTCCATCTCCCTTTAGCAGTAAATCTTTACATTCCTCACTAACATTGTGCTGGTAAAAATTCATTTATGAAGAGATTCAGTGATGAGTAGAATAACCCTGAAAAGGATTGCTCAGATCATCCTTTGCTTGCTGATGGCCCCGACCCCAGGAATGGGCTTCAAAGTGTAATCAGTGAAGGAAGCACACAATCCTAAGCCCCCTGGGAGCCAGGGCAGGGGGGGAATTCAAGGGCACCCACAGGATGGATATTCCATCTAACCAAATCTAAAACTGACTGCTCCTTTCTGTTGGCTGGAGATGTTCCAGCCAGTGGGCCTCCCTCTCAGGGCGGGTCCTTCCCATGATGAGATCCTACCCTGGTGGAATGGGAACATGGAACTGCTTGGAAGCCCTCTATTGGAAGTGTCCCAGTGGAGCAGACATTTGAAAGAACTGAAGTCTTCCATTCTCTGCTGAGTTCTGACCCCAAATAATTGTGGGTCTGGAAGCCTTCTCCACACCTTGTATATATTACCTTTTGGATCACTCTGTGACTGTCTTCCTCATCCTTTCTCTCCCTTCTCTTACTCATCAAGTATTTGTTGGCCTCATACTATGTGCAGTTTCTGACCTATAGAATGAAAGTGACTTTATGCTCTTGTTTTTCTCCCAGCCAAATGTGAGCCAGCATGTCGTCATGGAGGTGTCTGTGTTAGACCGAACAAGTGCCTCTGTAAAAAAGGATATCTCGGTCCTCAGTGTGAACAAGTGGACAGAAACATCCGCAGAGTGACCAGGGCAGGTATTCTTGATCAGATCATTGACATGACATCTTATTTGCTGGATCTAACAAGTTATATTGTATAGTTTCTGGGACTGTTTGAATATTCCTTTCCAGTGGGCATTTATTTTTTTATCCTATCATTAAAAAGAAAGACTGTTATCCTGCTACACACTCCTGTGATTTCATTTTCTTTTATTAATTTAAAAATAATTTCCAGAAATGTGCAGATCCTGTGTGTGTATGTTGGCACATTGTTCACATATGCACGTACACACACTCACAACCCCTGTAAGCGTGGTTGCATACCAGATGGATTTTAAATATATATATATTACCTTGTGCTGAGTAATTTACACAGATATTCCACTGTAAATTGATATTGGAATTTTTATGTCACCAGAAGTGATTATTTGACTTCCCAGGAATTTTCTGTCTGTAATCACTAAAGTCAACTTTAATGGGATTTTGAAACATTGCTGTGCAATCTGATGGATTTAATTTTTTTAAAAAAGGCAATATTTTTATATTAAAGGACTGTAATATAGATAATGTTTCAGAACTCCCTGGTGAATTTCTAAATGAGCAATTTGGTGTGAAATTGTGATCTTCATTTTTATCAATGTATCCAATTACAGAATGTTATGCACTTACCTTTTTATTGGCAGAGAAATCTGGTTCCTCCAGCGAATCTCAAGATGGTTTTAAGTGTTTTATAATTAAATCGAACAGCATATTTTAAAATCACTCTTCCTAAAAGGTCTGCTTTTATTTTATTGTATATTTTATTTAACAATAGGCACTGGGTTTGTGTTACATATTTATATTTTTTATTTTATTTTTATAATATAGACATCACCTAGATGAAACACCTTTACCCTGTCCTGTAAAATACTAAAGTTACATTTTTCACCAACTTAATTGGAAAGAAGGGGAGTGAGAAAGCAGTCTTTAATGTGCTCTGGATCTAATCTAGCAATGTATCCTTGTGCCAACTTGTAATCATTAACGATGGATGAAAAAGCAAGAAAACAACCAATTCTTATAAAATTCCAGCATTAAACATTTGTAAAGTGCTTTTTACCATAGCAAGACTGTCAGAGTATATGTGATTAGAATGTTGCAAATTTCGCACTGAAATGAGCCTCACTGGAGAAGAGTTCATTCGTTGTGAACAAATCTTGGCTATGTCAGCTATCGCTTGTACAAACTTCTTAATATAAGAATTCTTGCCAAATATGACAATGTATATGTTCCTTCAGAACACAATGAAAATCCTCTTTGGTTAATGTATCAATAAATTTTCTGTAAATGTTCTGTTCAGGTTTTTAAAGAAATGTCATGTTCTAACTTAAAACTGCAGAAAGTCTGAAACTGTAGAGCTTTTCTTAATGGTTTTCGAGGCCAGTTCTCCATATTTGGATTATAACAAACGATATGGCTTCTTTGCACTACTGAAATAGCCCATCCACTCATTGATAAGTGCAGACTCACTAGAGTTGTTCTTATTCTTCTGTAAACATCTGTTCCTCCAGAATCTAAGTCATAGAGTAGCATAGATGATAACAATGTAAGCTGACTTTTCCAAACCTGCTTCTTACCTTTAGGAATATGAGTCCCAATTAAAAAAAAAAACAAACAAATCTTATAGATAGTATTTATTGTTTTAAAGTGAGAGATTTGCAATTAAAGCATGCTAAGAATTTAGAAACCAATTTAGAAAGATTGGTTAAATACACTGCCCTTGTCTTCCATATATGATTGCTTAAGTTTCAAGTGACCTCATGCCAAATGGAAATGGATTGAGAAATCTTGGTTCAGTGCTTAGTGAACAATAGCCTGCATTAAAAAGTGCATGCATAATTTTGCACAATTTAGATTCAATTGACAGTCTATTCAAAGAAGTCTCAGGATTAAATGAGCATGGAGACCAAATTGCCCTCTTACCCCAGAAAAGGGGTGGTCCCTTCTAGTCACACTAACACTTCATTGGCCCAGCAGTGTGACAAATCTTGCAATGCACCCTGCAGTAGCCTGCATCTGTAGGTTAATAGCAGTCTTTTGTCTCCATTGCTTTCTCTTCATAGCCCTTTTACTGAATTCCATCACAGAAAGTTTTACAATTAAAAAAAAAAAAATGTCCTGACAACCATTTTTGTAAATGGACTTTACCATCTAATCGTCCCTTATTCAACGTGGGTGACATTAACAAAATGTGAACTTCTTGTGAGGGAGCCAGCTGTCTCAATCTGTCAAATAGTGCAGTTTTATTACACGTTCTCCTGTTCATAGTTTCACTGAAAACAATAAGGATACTGCTATATATACAGCAAAATTTGAAAAAACCCAGTGTTTCTTCTTGCATCTTTAATCTTTCCATCTCTTCCCCATAAAAAAAGAGGTTTTGTTGTCATAAGTCCTACTATTTAAAAATATTTATATTAAATTGGCTAGACCCTGATTTTTTTATACAGACCTTTCCTAAGAGAAAGGGTTTCAGATGACTTAGAAAAACATATGAACCCCAGGTGTCATTGCCTTTTCTATTGTGAGTTTTTAGAATAAAAGACTAAATTCTTCTAAAAAGAAGATAGCAACATCCATGGATATTAAACCCAAGCAAAGAAAGTAAAGTCACTGGAGTCATTTCTTTATGTTCTTATAAGAAAAGTAGATAGCAATGGCTAATGCATGGCAACATATTTTGAACTCAGTGGTCAATTCAAGTATATATTTGACCTTTTCTTTCAAGTGGACTTTTCAAATACCTGACTGAGAATTATCTAAATTAAGTAATTTATGATGAGGGGCAGGTAGGCATGGGTAAAAAAAAGTATGAGTTAGGGAAAAGTAATTGTTTCATCATAGGGAAGGCAACATTTTCTGTTTACAAAGCACACAACCTAAAACGGAAAAGAAATGTCCTTGGTGTGAATGCTGATGTGTGAGATTAAGATGAAAATTAAGTAATAGAAAGATGTATACTATTAGCCCCTTGTTCATTCTAGAGCTTAAGCTTTGAGTATCAGTTGGACATCAAATGAAGTTATGGTAGTAATCAAAAATTGGAACTAACCTCTCTACCACTGCTTCTGCCAAACTCTTGTCCTGAGTTAATCAAACTTCGTTTTCTTGCCAGTTATTTAAAGTAATGAGAAGAAAACAGAATTGTCAGATGATTAAAACGACAAGAAGGGAAGATTTAAGAAATTCAAGTGACAGCAAAACATGCCTCCATCCATGCCTTGTCTTCTTGGGATCTTGTTTCTATGTGGCCATTATGAAACATCTTTTATCACAGTGAATACTCAGTATTCTCAGATTAATGAGCTATCTCGTAAAACAAAAGAACAAAGAAACGTTGATATACAGAATATACACATCCTAAATAGAAAACCATTCTCATTTTCATTTTTATATTTCAGAGTAGTCACTTTGTCCCCATTTCTTTCTTTGAAAATAATTACATAATAATGTATTAACACCTTGTGACCCATTTGTTTTTGATAATTTTTTTTTAAATCACTGAATCATAAGCTATTCAGCAAACCTACAAGGTGTAAAACGTAAGGAGAAATGCAATTGCTCAGGTTTTTCAAAGTATACATTTAACTTAAACTTTTATCAGTCTAACGCTCTGTTAATGCTCTTAGCTTGGAAACTTAAAGAGAAACTAAGCCCACATTTCTGAAAGGAAAATAAGGTGTACCATAGACAGTTGTAGTTGACTTATCAACAAAGTAAGTAAAGTTTCTAAGCTCTCTGTAGAATATTATCTATGATACCTATTTCCTGTCTCTGTGTTTACCCCCTCCCACTCTCCCTCTCTCTTTCTCTCTCCCTTTCCATATATCCTTTTTCCTTTAAACCCCTTCCCTCTCCTCCATTTATGTTGGTTTTGACTAAATAGACATGCCCTCAGCATCCCCATAATGAAGGCATCCTTGGGTAGGTTGTCACCGATTTTGCTGGTTATAATCTTTTCTTTATTTTCCTGAAAAATACCCTCTGCTGGTGCCACATTTGCTCAGAGTCTATATCATGAAGGATAAGAGACAAATACCAGCATACCAGACTGATCTACTACTGTCATTGAAAGAAGCAACCAGAAGCATAAATGACTGCCAGTCCCAGTGTCTGATTCAGCTGGTGTTCTGCCACAAGTGCACACTGTGTCTACAGGAAAGATCCGGAGAAATCCCTATTCAAGAACTTGGCCTAACAGTAGGGAAAGTTAGTAGCTATTTCCTACCCAAGAAACAGCCATTTCTATGGAGTCTGTTTTGAAGATTATTCTAAATCTGTGAGGGAAAAAAAAAGTATTCCCTCAATGGAGACTTCAGAATCTTCTTTCCCTCACCCCTGAGATGAGATGTGAACTTGCAGAGAACTCAGACGTAAGTCCCAAACCCAGAAAATGTTCACATTTTCATTATTACCCCCAGGCTGTCGGTGGGCGTATTCCTGTGAAGGATGACAATAACGGCAGAAAAATTCCTCTGTAGAATATCTGAAAAGAAATATATAAATTTGCTACTTTACCTTCTTTCTCTTCATCACACCAATGTGAATTAGCCACACCTCCAATAATTAATATGATGTCAAGGAAGGTAGGAAATCCAAGAAGAGAAGGATTTTGATTTTAAAAATACTAACGGCTCAACCATGGAGCCTGCCAAAAGCTAATCCTAGCCAACTTCAACACTTCTTTCTTTTAAACATCTCTAAATAAGTTTTGGCTATTGCCTTACCATAATTATTTAGGAGAGAAAGATATATTCATGGGATTGTGAAGAACTGTTATAGTCTTGTTTTCTTCCCAGTCATAATGATGGTTTTCTTAGCTGCTATAAACAGATTTATTCAGTTATCAGGTTAGCACTTTCTTAAATTCTTCATTAAATATGGACCCAAGATATGCACATCATATACCTTGCTTCCCCATTTGTAGGTCATATGTGTCAGTTGAAAACAGAAAACATAAATAACGGATCCCTTGCATCAACATAAAGCCTTAGGCCTAAAACTTGTTAGTGCTTTTTTCTTAGCCAGACCACACTTTGACTTTGCACCAAAATATAGTCAGTAGTTTCTATCCACATGAAGAAGGTGTGATTAGGTTTGGTGGGGGGCAATGCCAAAAATGTATGGTGAAGGATGTTTCTTTACCTCATATTTTAAAAATCTAAGACATGATTTTCCTAGAATAAATTAAGATTTAGTGTACAGTAGACCCCTTTGAGAAACCAAACTGAGCACCTATGAGATGTCAGATGTTTCCCATAACTCATAATATTCATAGGCGTGTTTAGACATACATTGTACCAAAAGTCATGTGATAACAAGATAAATAATACCCTGGAATTTTTGACACTTATTTCCCTAGGATATGCTGAAGTAGACAATCTAAAATTCTAATCTAAAATTTTAAAAATTATCAAATCAGTAGAATTAATAAGCATAAAAGAAATCTGAAAAAAAAATCACTTTTCTTTTCTGGCTTTATCTCTGACTAATCTTGTCCACCTTTTCGTTTTCCTAGTTGTTCTTTTTTCCTTTAAATGGTTGACAGTAGAGCAGTTTGTCCATAACCTTACTCAACCAATCCATGCTTGGATTTCTGTTAATAAGAGGCAGAAGGCTGAGGAAGCACATAGTAAAATTAGGTACAAGTGTGAAGAAGCAGGATAATTGGGATTTCTAAAAATGTTCTTCTGAAAACAAACAGGCAAAGTCATTGGCTCAAATAATCCCTCAGAGTTTGAACTAATCTGATTTATTTGATCAAGAATAATTTGATGGCAAGTATAATATAATATCTTCTCTTTCATCCATCTTCTATTATTCAGCTATCCGTCTCTTCATTCATTCAACAAATATTTACTGAAGTCCTTGTATGATTTTATGCTATAGAAAAGGCAAGGAAGTTTACAACGAGATTGTGGGACCAGTGGGCATGATGAACATGTTTGAAGCAAAAGACAATAATCACATCCAACCAGCTCCAATTCAGCTCCACAATAGAATCCGGCAGTAATAGTACAGATGGTCTAAAGTATATCTGTGTGTATCTGTACGTGTGCACACACCCATGTATATATATTTATCTATCTGTACAAACACTACATATGTATACACACTATCTTTGTAAAATATAATATATGTATAATGCATATAAATTCTAACAAGTGTATTTGTTATCTTTAAATAGATCAATGTATCTCAAAGTGGTAAATGCTGAGAATTGGTTTTTATTGTTGATCTGTGGATTTAATGATTTTTAGGTGAAAAGGATGTTTAAGTGTATAATTTCTTTTCTTAATTTAATATATTTATGTAAATGCATGCCTGAAATTTGGTTAGATTGGCTGTGTTTTGTGTCCTTTAACATGATCAAATGTATTAAACTTTATCTTATGACCCGGTGTACTACATGTGCTATTTTAAAATTCTTTTTTTATTTTAGAATTTTATAACATTTTTTGTAAATACAAAATTGAAAACATCTTTACATGGTCCATATTCAGACTGATTCTATAAACCCTAATTTAAAAATATTTTATATCCACACTACTTCTTCAAGATAGTCTGGACTTTTGGTCATTTTTCATGTTCTAATTTAAAATTTTTACTCCCCAAAATATATGCAATTGTTAAGGATCAGTTTCATTGTGTTGATATAGTAAGCAGCTGCGAAGATATTACATTGATTTAACTTTATTCCACGTTGTAAATGACTGACATCTAATCCTTTCAAATAAGTATAAATTAGTAAATAAAGAATGTAAAAGAGCTGTTGAGAGTACTGGGTTCCCCAATAGAAGGGAAGAAGCATGTAGCTGGGGAGAGACATGAGAAAAGATAATTGCATGTACCCCAAAGCTTTGCTGACCTTTGCCATTGTTTCCAGTTAACACTATCAAGAGTAGTTGCATAAGGTCTGATCTGCTTTTTTGAACATGAACTTAAAATTTACCAAAATTCTTCAGAAGAGCAAAACGCTTTCACCTAGATCCCCTTTCTTCCTGAAGAAACGCATCTCTTGGAAACAGTGACGGGAAAACCCATTGCACTATGAAAGATGATTATTTTTGAGAGAATAAAATATGTTATAAGGTGCTTACTCACAAAAAGTCCTTGAGCTCAGGTTGCTCCCTAGAAGTTTTAAGTTGGGCAACATGACTCCGTGAAAAATACCTTTAGCTCATTCCTACAGTGGCTCGGGAAGCAGCAGAGTTCTCCGAGGTCCGCCTTTACAGCTCTTAGAATTTGATCATCCTATTTGTTTCCTGTGTGTGTGTGATCTCTCCAACTAGATTATAAGTCTCCTGAGGGCAGTCTTTCACTTTTTTAATCCATGACAGACCTAGAACAGCTCCTACGTATACTTGACCTAAGAAAAATAAAAATACACATTTACAGTCCAGGGATGAAAGTGGCTTCATGCTGTAGCTAATCTCTCTGGCCTCCCTCACTGTCCCTTCTTTGGCTTCTCAGCTCTGCCATCACCAGTTTAACGAATTCCCTGTTAAAGTCCCTCTGTTGTAAACCCATGAAGTGGTTTCTGTGTTCCTTTTTAGATCCTGATTGATTCATTTGTTAATAAGAGTGACCTGGGCACAGATAAGAAGAGAGTTAATGTGGTGGGACTAAGAAGGGGCCGTGATGAGATCTCCTTTAGAACACATTAAGACACTGAGGGACTGACAGATGTTACCTTAGCTCCCAATATGCATCAAGTGAAATGAGGTCAGAGGGATCCTACTTCCAATCTGATACCTCACCTTTAAATTTTTAGGGCAGCTATCAATGGAAAAAGCCATTATCCCCACAACTGTCTCTAAGAATTTTCATAGCTTACATTTTTACTCTTACAACTATCAGCTGCCAGTTTGCCCAGGAGTCTGACAGCTGATATGACAGATATTCTATGAACTTGCTCTTTTACATGAACTTTTTCTAAAGAATTTTTGAGACTAAATGTGCTATTTCCAATGGAAGTGCAATTTAAAATAGCAGCCACACTTAGTATCTCATCAGAAAAAATACAGTTTCTTCCATTTGGGTTCTAAAGAGGCCTCTCTGGAGATCTAAATCCTACCATTATTCAAAGAAATGAGAGGATAAAACAAAGAAAAACAATTTGAATGAAATATATCTTCTGCATTTTCATAAGTTGATTTATATTTGATTTCTATATTTTCTGTGGTTAAAACAAACAGAATTTAAAGGGGGAAAAGAGGGGACAGGGAAAGACAGGGAGAAGCCCAGGTAGTTCCTGACTATAAAACTCTTCTTGGGACTGTGCCAGCATCAAAAACAACTTGAGCTCATTCTTGTAATTTAATAAGATGTTGTCAGATCCCTTTGACATATTTATAGCCTTACAATTAAAACTACTTCAAATAAAGTAATTTAGATTATCATAGACACTCTGTTCAATGATCTACAGCTACCAAAAGCCACACATGCCAGGTGTACTGGCACGAGCCCTGGGCAAGGGCTGTGAGATTTGGATCCTGGGCTTGTGTTTCCAGCTAATTAGCTGGGTAAGTCTCTCACTGCACTAGAACTATTTCCTTATGTATAAACTGAGAAATGTAAATTCTTGGCAATTCCAACAGCTATTACAGTTGTCTATTACTAATCCCAGAATCCATGTAGATCGCTGATTTGAAATTGCAAATCTTAGATAGAACCTTAATTACTCTGTTGCATTAATTTGTGGTGTTTAAATAGTTATTAAAGATACTTTTAATCACCATTCTCTAGTCTCCTAGTTTCCTCTTCTCCATGGTTCTCCAACTCTACTGTGGTTCCCTTATTATTTTCTCTGATATATCCTCTGAAGTTTCATTTTCTGCTCTTCACACCTTGGTATGGCCCATTCTTGAATCCCCTGATGTCTCCTACAGCTCTTACTCTAAATTTCTAAAACACTATCTGATCTTCATTCATCATTTCCTTTGTGCTGAAGAAGTGCACTGTTGCAGGGTGCTACCACTCCCTCCGGGGTCCTTAATGTCCAGTTTTGCAAGTGCTAGAAATATTGGAATTGTCTCTTCTGTGGGCCATGTCCCAAGAGGACTGCTGTAGTAGCCTACCTGGCAAGTAGACACCATATCCTGGACACCTAAAAGGTGGACAATCCATGGGCAGAAGAAAGGGCCGTCATGCCCAGGAAATGGCATCAGCCTTGCTGTGGTCTTCTCATTGCCTAGTGCCTGCAGTCACCCGGGCACCCCTGATTCAGTAAGTCTGGGGCGAGGCCTGAGACTCTGTATCTCGACAATCTCCCAGGTGACTCCTAATGCTGCCGATACATGGACCACGCTTCGAGGAGCAAGGATCAAAAGCATGGTTTACAAGTTGTTTTAAATTCAAAGACAAAATAGTAATACTGGAGCATACTTTATGGAAACATAACCTTCTGCCTCCAAAGAGGAAACAATGATAGAGCCTAAATCTTAACTCCAGGCTTATACTTAGTTGATGGGGACACACACACAGCACTGAATAAATATCTGTGCATGACAGTCAGGGCTACGAGCTGTTGTCACTGCACCTGCTGCTTTTATCTTCAGTCACAGCATCACGGTCACACAAGCAAGTCCAGCATTTTCATGTGTGTTGGAATTTTGCCTATCTATTCAAGCTAAATTTCAACTTGGTGGCTAAAGCAATATGTACCATAAGTAAAAGGTGTCAGTTTTTAACTGTAAATTGTATAGAATGCAGTAATAACAGAAAACTGTGAGATACTCCTGATAAGAGAAAAAAGCAAAGGAATATTCACTATGAATAAGAGTATGTAAATGAAGATATAGACTCTGAAAACATAGAAAATGAATTTCTATGTTGTATTGAATTTTCAGAAATAAAGTTGTGTAACTTTATCCTAACACCAAGATATAATCAGATTTCTTAGAGTTGTAAATACCTCTGGAATTACATCAAAAATGTCTTGGAAGCAACTTTTAGCACTGCCCACCAAAGTGGGCCTAAACATGTATGTACTTTTCAGAGCAGGGCTTACCAATAAACTTTCTGTGCTGATGAAAATGTTCTGTCTCTAAGCTGTCCATTTCACTGTCTACTAGCCATATATGGTCATTGAGCACTTGAAAAGTTGCAAGTGTAACTGAGGAACCGCATGCTTAATTTTACTTAATTTAATTAAATATCAATTTAAGTAGCCAATATCAAAACAGAATGTCTTTTTATATTGGCTACTTTAAAAACCAGAGCTGAAGGCAATTTAGACAGTTCAGATAAAACATTTTGGTGATGTGTTTGCTTGATAACCTCTTACATATAATTCACACTGAAATACTACATATTTCCTTAGGCTTTGTTCTCTTTTGATCCTGTAACTAATTCCAAAGAGTACACAGAACATCCTCTTTGCTTTGAATTTTTACATTGGCCTTTGGCCAAAACCAATAAAATTCTTAACTCTAGGTATAGTTTTAGAGTACAGTCAAAATTCATTATGCATACATGGAAACTACGCACTGTGATTATATGTGTGCACATTTCTGAATGTATACAAGTGAAGAAATAGCAGTATACATGTAGAATTCTGGGTGAACAAAATTAATGGGGACTGGCACTTGTCATATGCCATACTCTACTCAATGAGAGAAAATACAGGAACCAGCGGCATGAGGCTGACACCTTGTGCCTTTATATTTAGTTCTATAAAATTTTCCCGGAAGAGAAGAATTTTGGAGCAACAAGAAACAATATTTAAAGAGAGAAAATTAAATTCATTCGGCCTATTTAGAAGATTGAGCTTTAGCAGTTTCACCACATGCAACCTAATGTAACCACGAGGGATAAGCAGCAAGGTAGAGCCAAGGGAGTGTCAAAGGTCCAAACAAGAGTGAAAAAAAGATTTCTCCTGAATTGGAAGTGGACATAAAAGGCACAGGACAGTAATGATTCAGCTAAACTAAAGAGAAATAAGTGTAGGCAATAATAAAAATAGCTAACACTGACTTGGTGCAACATGCCAGTCACCTATTCTAAGCACTATCAAGAAATGTGAAAGGTCTGAGATTTTAGTCTACCTGCAAGCTAACAAGATAGCCCACCACAGTTTTATGGATGCTGGCAGAAGACATAAGATTCCCGGATCAGGGACAATGGACAGTTTGTTATCCACAGCAAAGGCCATAAACAGCAACTACTTCCCTGAGCCCAAATTCCCACAGGGTATTAAGGAAAGGAGCAGGTGACATCTACACATGCTGTAGGCTGAGTTACAAAAGAGGAAATCTGAGCCTAGGCATCCCAAATCTTTTATAATGGACAGTAGAAAAACCTACATGACCTTCACTTGATGAAAGAAACTATCCTAGATTCCAAGGCTGTTTGCTGTACAAACATCTTTGAAAAGGTAGTCAGTGTTTCTGCTTGTGAGATGTGCAGAAACATAAAAGACCCATGGAGAATTGTCTTCAAACAAGCATTTTACATATATTAACCTCATTTAGCCTTCTCAACAATCGTATGAGGTAGGTACTTTTACCCCATTTTATGAATGAGGAAATGAAGGCACATGGAGTTGTCACAACTGTTAAATAGTAGTAGCAGGCAATCTGGCTCTGGAGTAGCATGGTCCAGAAATACAGCTATAAATTAGATTACACAAATATAAATTTCCACAGAAATATAATGTGAGCCACGTGTATCATTTTAAATTTTCTAGTAGTCACATTGAAAATGTAAAAGACAGGTGAAACTAATTTTAATATTTTATATAGCTGAATGCATCCAGAATTCTATCATTTCAACATGTAATCAATATAAAAGTTATTAATGAAATATTTTACATCCTTTTTTCATACTAAATCCTTAAAAATGGGTATGTATTTTCATAAATTTTATAGTTGCAAAAGTAGACTCACATACTTAAATTGTTCCATACTCAGAAGTTCCCAAGTAACTGAAATGAATATAGATTTTTGAAGTTAAATTAATTAAAATTAAATAATTTTTAAAATCTGATGCTCAGTCACAGCCACCACACTTCAAGTGCTCACAGCCACACATGGCAAGTGGCTCCCATGTTGGACAGCACAGCTCTAGAAACCATGCACATAACCACTACACTCTCCTGTCTCACAAAGAAGGGGTTAAAAACACCCAGAATTTCATCTTCAGCCTTTTTTCGATTTTATTGGATTAGCAGAGTCACAGTTGCTTACTTCATTATGCCTTCTCTAAGGAGGGCCTGCTGATTTAATTAAAGAGAAGGCAGAGCACAGGCTCGTGGTCACACAGACCTGGGTGATCCGTGCTCCATCACTCCTTGGCCCTGCTCAGCTGTGTCGCCACAAACACATTTTCTGACCTCTTTAGGCCCTTATTTCCCAGGCGGGGCAATAACAGAAGCACCTTCCTCATAGACTGGCTCTGAGAATTGATTAAATGAGATGATTCATGAAAAGGGTCTGGCACAATGCTCGGCACTGAGTTCATGCTAAATAAATATCGGCCATTATTTGGTAACTATGAGTAAATTTAATATGAAAGACCAAACAGAAGCTTTAACAGTAAATCATTTTAAGATGCCCATTTGTTTCCTGAAGATAGGCTTTACTCATTTAGCTCAGCAGCCCAGTGTCATTCTCTAGTACCAAAAAACTGCAAACACCACCATCATTAACCAAATCACCAGCAGAGACTCTGAAAGACTGTGTTTGTTACTTCAACCTCAGAGGCTGTGTGTGTGACCCACGTCCCCAGTCTCCAGCCCTGTCAATTATTACTTTTTTGCTTAAGCCAGTGCTTCTCAATGCCCTGACTTAGGGGTTCTTGTTAAAATGCAGATTTTGATTCCCTAGGTATGGAATGGGAACTGGGGTCTGCACTTCTAATAAACACTCAGGTAATGCTGTTACTGCTGTTCCACAGACCCCTCTTTGAACAGCAAAATTTTAGCTCTTTCTGCTTATCATTCAAAGTCCTTCAAAAGTAACCTCCAAATTGTTATAACAAGCAATTACAGGGTTAAGCAAAATATCTTCTTTTCTCCTGTGGAGATATGTGCAAGGGGAAAGTTTTTAAATGGTTACTGAAGATGAAACACATCTGAATTTTAAGGATGGTTTCAAAGACAGCAACAATATTCCTCCTTGGAAAGTGCCTTAGCAAGAGAATACAGGCATAGATTCAATATTGCCAATATGGCAATTCTTAGGTTCCTTTGATCTTAGAATATGATTCAAGATTGTATACTGAACTAAATAGGTATCCATGAATCAATGTTTACTACACAAATTAATCTGTGTTCACAGTTCAAGGTCCAAGATAATTTGACCAGATACTGATACGGTGTCATGATTGCTGGACCAGTAATAGAAACTGAGTCAAAGTCCCAGCAGCCACTGATTGATTAATGGTCTTTCCAATGTCTCATATTGAAGAGACTTGAGACATATTCAAGAGATATTGGAGGGTTAAAATTTGGAAAAAATCATTAACTGCTTTAGTTCATATTTGATTTAAAAAATAGATATAAGGATAACTGCCACCTTTTGCTACAGCCAAAAGAAAAAAATATAATGAAAGTGCTTTGAAAACAGTGTTCCATGGATACAAATACAATTCGTTAGAAGTCTGACAGGCCAAACTGGCCCAATATCTCGTGGCATAATAGACAACATTGATTGTTTCTGCTAAGGAGACAAATGAGGGAGAGAAAAAGGTAGGAAGGAGGGATTCGGAATTTATTTAAATTTATCCATCCATAAAAAAAAAAAAACTTAATCAATGTTACACTGACTTAAATTACACCAAACTAGGATTCTGTGTTGCCTTTCATAATGCCACTGCCAAATTAATGATAATATTTATTCTCATTTTGTTTTCAAACACTTATTTCTGATTATGAGTCTAATATACTGCAGTCATATTTGTGGGTACGTTTGCTCATTATCTGGTTGAACTCACTATGTTATCAACTTTTGGTAAAGACAAAATCCATACATACATATCAAACCCAGCAATCATGTGGAGGGTCTGTTACATTTATCTCACAAAGCACTGTGATATCATCCTGGAGGTGAGCTCACATTTTGCACCTATCTTCAAAACCTCCCATGGATATATGTGAAGACTTACCACCATACTTAATTGTTTCATTGTAAGAAATTACTTGATTTGTTTCTTTGTGCCTCTTAGAAGCTTCTTTTAAGGTAGTTCACTTCTACATGTTTTGACTTAGGATCTTATGTTAATGTACTTCTTCTAATTAATTATTCCCTCTACAGCATTACATTTCAATAAAAGCATTCATATTAATATGTTATGACAAATATAAAGGGAAAAAGTAATGTTTGATTACCAGACTTTCGGGAAAAAATAAAATAACCCCAGCCCTTCATTTCTGCAATGAGAACAAACCAAGAACAGAAGGAGGAAAGGACAGAGGGAGGGAGGAAGAAATTATTACGTTTCCCTCATATATACTTTTCTCTGTTTTCAATTATACAATGAAATCTGGCAGTAGGACCAGGAAACACTGATTTCATCACAATTTAGCTTTGGGAAAACTTTCAACAATCCACCAATCAATCAATCAGTAATTACTGAAGACCATTCTAGGCCTTATTGGGGAAACAAAGGTGTATAAAAGCAGGTTATTCTCCTCAAAATGCTTAGAATCTGGGAGGAGAAAAAATATCCACACATGGAAAGATAAATACTGTTAGTGACTATAAGTACTAACCAGGCAAAGCAAAATTTTGGGCTTAAATATGATCCACTTTGGTTATTTACCTAAGGCCTATGTTTGGGGACTGGATCAAGAGATAAGGGTGGAATTCTACTTGTGTCACAATTAAGACACTTAGCCCATTTTCACTTAGCCCATTAAATGAACCCATCATCATTTGTCACCCTGTCCATTGTTATGTCACCTTGCTCTTCCCATATCCATATCCAGTCCCATTGAACTCCTGGGCCAACCAAGCAACATCTTCCCATCATCATCACTAGTGTCACAAGCTCCTTATTACAGTCTCTTTGGTTGACCTGTCTATTTAATTCCAGTTCAAGATTACTGCTCTTCTTTTGGCTATTTTGTTTAAGTTTTACTTCTCTGGAAGCAGAAGCAGCCATAACAAAATATATACCCATATTCAGAAAAGTTTATTTGCAAGCAGAGAGACTTGGCCAATAAGGGTATAACATTGCCATACTTCTCCAAACAATCTATTCAGTTAGTTTCTCTGACACGTGTTCCCTAACAGAGAGCTGCAACTTGAATATTGCCATAGAAGTAAACTGGGAATAAGTAGTTTCTCAAAATTAATACTTCATACTGCCAGACTTATTTAATGGTCCTGTTTGCATCCGTGTTTGTTATGGAAGAAAAACAGCAATGCTAATATTCGTAAGGAATCCTCATCTGAAAGCCACTGTGTGAAGATGCATCATTACTATTACTTAAGGAGATAAAGTGCATTTCATGCACATCATTCCTAAAGAGCGGCTCATGGAATCTCCAACTAGCATTTTAAAAGTCCACTTGAAAAACTGTCTAGACATGCTCAACTTCAATTCCACTTGTTCCCAAGTACCTTTCTAAGCAATTTAACAAAACACTTGAGACGTATGTAGTAGAGAGTTGCTTTAATTGAAGAAAACACTTCAAGGGAGCCAAAATATGGTCAGCAAGTAGATCCTTTCTTGGACATTGTTCCAATTGGCTAAAGCTGCCGTTATGCAAAATACCAGAAATGGATTGGCTTTTATTAAGGGGATTTATTAGGTTACAAATTTACAGTTCTGAGGCCATAAAAGTGTTCAAACTAAGGCATAAACAAGAGGATACCTTCACTGAAGAAAGGCCAATAGCGTCCAGATCACCTCTGTCAGCTGGGAAGGCACGTGGCTGGCATCTGCTGTTCCTTTGCTCCTGGGTTCTGGTTTCAAAATGGCTTCTGTCTCTCTCAGCTTCTTTCTCTCAGCTCCTGTGCATCCTTGCTTATTCTCCCAAGGTGTTTCTTTCTAAGCACCTGAGGGTACTCTCTTAGCTTCTCCAAGGCAAACTCGGGCCTCATCTCTTAGTTTAGCAACTCCAAACATCTTTCTGTCTGACTCTCCAAGTTTCTGGGTCTGTTCAGTCCCTGAGCTCTCTCATTGGACTCCAGTAAACTAATCAAGACCTACCTTGAATGGGCAAGATCACACCTCCATGGAAATAATCTAATCAAAAGATCTCACCCATAATAAGTCTGTCCCTAAATATTGCATTAAAGAACATAGTCTTTCCTGGGGTACATAACAGTGTCAAACCAGCACAGATACGAAAAATTATATGGAAACCTACTCGGTGGTCAAATGTCTCACCATCTCCCTGAACCGTGTTCCAGTAGTTACTTATACAGGTATAAATTCTGAAGAAGAGAATTCCTTGAATACTCATTTCCCTGCATGGCAGGATGTGGAACATTGCTGGAAAAACTTGATTGGGTAGAGGAAGAGAGGAAGAAAGAGGTGCGTGATTAGGAGAAGTTGCATCTCTAAGAAGTGATTCTGGGTTATGCCCTTCTGGGACAAGGAATTCTGAGGAGCAGAGTAAGAGCTCAGAATGCCCATGCCTTTCAAATGAGAACTGAACAACAATTGGAGAAACATCAACTTAAAAGAAAGAAGCAACAGGGAGACTTCTTACTGCTGATGTATAGTTGTATTGCACTCTTTAGAAAATGAGTGGATAAAGGGGAAAAGCCATTTCACAAGTGAAATGTTTGAGTTCCATAATAGAATTGAGTTGAAACATAAATTTATCCTGTAATTTGGACTTTCATTCAACATTGAGCTAAGTAAGTATTGCACACCCTCTATGGACTAGTGGTACTGGAGATAACAGGGATAACCAGGACAGATAAGTCCTCAAAGAGCATACATTCTAGGGAGGAAGATATAACAGAGAACTAAACAATAAACTCAACAACCATTTATTGAAATAAGTGGTATTGTGGCAGATTGCATTTTCCAATGTCAGATGTAACAAGATCTCCTATCCTACCTCCTTTTCTAGAGTCATCCCCTACTAAGATATGGAGCCTTATTCCCCCACCCTTGAATCTGGGCCAGTAAAAAGTAGAAAAGATGCTGAGTGACTTCCAATGCTAGTCATCAAAGGTGATTCACCTTCCACCCTGCTCCCTGAAACACTTTTCTCTTGAAGATTTCAGCTGCCATGCAAGAGGTAAGACTATGCTGAGGCCACCACCCTGTGAAAAAGCTAAAACTACCCCATGTGGACAAACCATATGGAGATACCATCAGACTACATGAAGAGAGAGAGAAGGACAGCCCCCCCCAAGCCGTTCCTGCTGTACCAGCTCCTGTCACCTTCTGACTACCATCGCATGAGAAACCCCAAACTTAAGCTACCAGCCAAGCCCTTCTCCAATTCCTATCCCAAAGAAACCAGGAGATAAAATAAAATGATTGCTTCTGTTTTAAATTACTTGGTCTTGGAGTGATTTGTTACATAGCAATTGACACACAGAACAATTCAGAAGGAAATGAACAGGGTGATGACAGAGAGTAACTGGGAGCTAGACTACTTTAAACAGGGAGGCCATAGAAATCCGTTTCAGAGGGGCATGTGAAGAGCTTGGGAAAGGCATTCCACGTAGAAGCAATACCCAAGGCTGGAGGTAGGAAAGAGCTGGTAATGCTCACGGATGCCAAAACAGGTGAATCACTGGAAACAAAGAGAAGGATAAAGTTGGAGGTGTAGGCAGGAGACCATTATGCAAGGTCTTATGGGTACTGTGATAAGGAGTTTGGGTTTTATTTTATGTGCATTGGAAAGTCTTTGGTTGGTTAAAGCCACTAACTAACAATAATCTATACCCATCAGTCCACCTGCCTTGGTTCCAAGGCTCTGCCTTCAGTCCACAACTCCCTCAGTGTATGATCAATTATCCAAATAAAGGACAATGGGCATCAGTGTCCATTGGAAACTGAAATGAAGTAACGTCAAGAGCCAGCACAGCCACGATCCCCATCACCAGTTTCTGCTAAGGACCATGTCTCCTACTTCTCAGAGGCTGGTATCCTGTTCTCTGCAGGCTTTCTTGGTAATCTAGAGATCACACCCCAAACTCTCTCAACTTTGAACTCTCATTTTTTTATCTTCTATTGCCCCTACAAGGAGCTTCATTTTGTATTCCCCACAGACCTCAGCACTGAGCATATACTAGATGAATGAATGACTTGCTAAAACAGTACAAGACAGCGAAGAAGTGCCAAATGTTTGAGTTCATAGACAAATCTGCACCATTAGTAAATTGTAATCCTTAAACCCTGTCTTTAACTGTGGGTCCTTCCTGGAGAAAAGTCCTTCATACCCAGGATCATCAGTATATCTATCCTGGTTTCTGAGGTTTGTGGAGTCTATTTTTTTTTTTTTTTTTTGACAGAATTTGCAATTCTGAAGACTCCCCGAGGAATCTCAGCTCTGTGAGCAAAGAAGGGAGGCAGAGTGGGGGGATGAGTTAGGACGGGTGGTCAACTGGTTCTTATCATAACTGTTTAAGTTTCATTTACATTTTTCTCTCAGTTGCTCAGGTCCAGGGCAGTGTTATTTGATGTTGAACACCTGCCTCCACACATGGAGGACTACAGCCTGCCCTGCCAAGAACAGCATTGGCATTTCTGCTCTATAGAAATGGGCTCCGTCTGGTTCATGGGATTCTGGCTTAAAAGGAGTCGCACTATTCATGATTACTAGAGTCACTCCTTGGGTTTTGGGTTCTGTGATGAAAACAAGCTTGCCAAATGTTCTAAAAAGGATCATGGTGATGAATACACACCTATGGGATGATACTGTGAGCCATTATTGTATACTTTGGATGGAATGTATGGTGTGTGAATACATGTCAATAAAGTTACATTAAAATAAATACATTAAAATAAAAATAAATTTTAAAAAACACACAAGCTTGCCAGTGTGCTTAAGCCATTTGATTTTTAATCATATTTTTTTTTGGAGGATATAACATACATACGTAGGAATGCTAACTTTTCAAGTGCAATTTAACAAGTAGTTAGAGAGCAAATTTCAAAGAATGTTATGGGTTACAGTTCCACAGTTTCAGTTATTTCCTTATTGTGAAATATAACATACATGCAAAAAGTTATTTGTTAGCCATTTTTATAGGTCTCAATTCACTCTCTGATGAAGCATGAGGGAGAAATGAGTAAAACCCTAGATTACATTGTGCAATTGTGCAAAGCTGGTTCTCATTGGCCCTTGAACATAGTCAGTCAGTTTGTATTCAAAGTGCAAGTTACAGGGCTCTTGGAGCATCCATCCTGAGAATCCAAAGCAACTCACAGGTTAAATAGCAAAGGGAACTTTAAGCAGTGCTTCTCAAACTGTAATGTGTAGGCTAATCATCTGGTGACCTTGTAAAATGCTAATTCAGATTTAATAAGTCTGCAATGGGAGCAGAGATTGTATATTTCTAACAGAATCTGCTTCCCGGTGATGTCAGTGCCCCATTCCTGGACCATGCTCTGGGTAGTAACAGTCTAGTCTAAATTCGAGATTCTATAATCCATGCCCCGAGCTCAATGGTTCTTAAAGTATGTGTCTGGGCTTGCCAGCTGCTGTGACAAACGTAACACAATGGGTTGGCTGAAACAGTAGGAATTTATGGACTCACAGTTTCGGAGGCTAGAAGGCTTGCTTCTTCCAGGTTGGTAGCATTCTGGTGTTAGCTTGCCACAATCCTTGGGGTTCCTTGACTTGCATCTCTACCTCAGGACATATCCTTTCCTTTCTCCTTTCTGTGATTTCCCAATTCTCTTTAAAAGGCCTCCAGTAATCCAGTTTAAGATCTATCCTCAATCAGTTGGGCCACATCTTAATTAAAAGTAACATCTTCAAGAGATCTTACTCACAATGGGTTCAAACCCACAGGAATGTGGATTAAAGTTAAAAACATACCTATGTTGGGACACATAATTCAATTTACCACCATGTGGTACCCAGACAAGCAGCATTGACATCACCAGTGAGCTTGTTAAAAAGTGCAAATTCTCAGGTTCTACTTCAGACCTACTGGATCAGAAATTCTGGGGGTTGAGTGCCAGGAATCTTTGTTTAAACAAGCCCTCCAGGGAATTCTGATGCATGCTGAAGTTTGAGAACTACACCACTATCAAGATTCACTCACTCAAGAGAACTAAAGAATTTCAGTCACTGTTTCCAAACTTTGACCTAATGGTCAACAGCTCTAGAATCAGAAAGCTTTATCTACTACAAATCTAGAGTTAGAATTTAAATCCATTACAAAATGTTTTCATCCTCCTCAACAAAATTCAATCACCATATAAAAATCTTCAGTGATTTTTTCACACTTATAATGATTACTCCCTTCAACCCTCATCTAAGGATCTTCTGGTTCAATAATAAGATCTTTGGGGAAGTCCAAACTCTTAATGCCCATCTGTAGATACCAGGCCACTGGGCCCCAGGGTTCTTGAAGTCTAGGCACTTATTTGAGCATTTTGAGAGGCCTTATAGTTATCACTGAAAGGAGGTGGGCAGGAAGTTGTGTTATCTCAAATTGACAAACGGTGGGCTCGAGAGTCAATTTCCTCCATTCAAATGAAATAAGCCAAATGGATAACCACCTAAAATGATGATTGGTGAGATCAATAAGCTATAGTAAGAACTAGTCCACCTTCTAATCGAAGGCTGGCAAACATCTCTGACCTCAGAACTTGAGGCAAAATTCTAGGGCTGCCAGGACCCTGTTTACTGTCTATCACAAAAAGTGCAAAAGGGCAAGTTACTCCACAGGTCACCAGAGAAAACAGAGCCTGGAGCCTGTCCAGGCCATAATGCTGCCTTTGTACCTACTTGGGTTTCAACTTTCACAACTGGGACCACTTTGCAATTTCAGTTTTACAAGTAATATTGGGAAGAAATACATAAACCCCTGACTAATGTCTTCTTGACTTTAACTATGCCAGTACAAGACTGTGCACCAATCTGAATAATGTTGACTAATAATATGTTAGGTTCCCATATCCCTTTTCATCTGAGGACCTCAAAGCATTTTGCCCATATGACCTCATTAATCCTTGAAACAACTTCTGTAAAATATATGGGACATATTATTATCTCCATTTCTCAGAAGGAGAAAAGAGAGCATCTGTGAATTGCCCAGATGTCACTCAGAGGTCACAAGCAGGCTCAAGACTCACTAAGAGCAGGGTGAGAGATGTGGGGTGTGGAATGGGCTCAGGAGGAAGGGGATAGAAGAGTGATAATCCAGACAGGAAATGATTTGGGATGAAATACAGGCAACATTAGGCATGGAACCAATAGAATTGCTAAGAAACAGAGAGTTGGCTTTTAAATGCCATCCCCTCCAGAGTGGAGTAAAGGAATTTTTGTTCTTGTTTTAGAACACAAAGTTTTACATCTCCATGCTTTGCTTTAGCCTTTATTTGGGTCATTGTAGATTTTGTGGGGAGCAGGGGCGAAGCGAGGTCATTGCTTTATCTCTCTACCTTGCTCAAGCTCATCTTGTGAAGTTCTGTCCAAAGGTCAGTGGCTACGCTTATGCTTAAGATTTTTGATCCTTAGATTTCTGATTGTTGCCTTCACTCCAACTTCATTTACTCAATACTGCTCTTGAAATCCACATTTTATCTACGCAACAATTGGAAAAGCTTCCCGGAAGCTGTCGAGGACATTATCAAAAGTACCTCAGAGTTTCTGAACTGATAAATTAACATTTAGAACTTTTTTAGAATAGTGCAGTTGCCTGCCTTACTCTTTCTTTTTCTTTCTTTCTTTCTCTCTTTCTTTCTTCTTCTTCTTTTTTTTCCATTTTAAAATGTCAAAGCCTTCCTGACATGCTTTGGCCATAGAAATGGAACATATTTTCTCATTAGGTTAATTAATGGCTCTGCTTGGGTGGCATAATTTGGTGTAAGTTTCCTTTTAGAATTCTGTCATAACTAAAAAGGATCTTATTTTTGTTATGTTTTGTGGTGTCTTTAAATTTTTATGACTTCTACTTTGTTTAGTCTGTGTGTAATCCTTCTTTTGAAACCTAATGTCCTAGAAAATTTACAGTTTTCTCTCAAAACTGGCACTTTTTACATTTTACGGTGATTCCTGTTTCTTTACCTCTCGCTAGAACTTCATTTAAGTCCTTAAGGTGTAATTCGCAGCTCAGGGAATTTATGATTACATCGTCAAAGTAAACTCCCCAAGTGTAATATATTAAACCTGACAAGATGCTGTTCATTAATCTCTGAAATATAGCCAGATGTGATGTAGCGAAGTGAGGCTTCCAACTAAGAACAGCTGAAGAACTTGAACCAACCCACTGGGGAGGATTCCTTCTCCCTGCTGGGGTGGGGACTGGCCCTTTGCCAACCGTGGTGTTCCTTGTCTCTGCTGGTGTTCCTACAGCTCGGCCGCTCCTCACCTTTTCATTAGTTCTTCATTTGACAAACATTGATTGAGAGCTTCGATGGGCCAGGCACCAGAGGGAGCTGGAAAGATAGTAGTGATCAAAACAGACACAATTTCTGACCTTATGGGCTAGCAGATTTTGGATCTAGCACTAGACAAAAGCCTCAAGACTATGTTACCCAATCCCACCAAACCCATGTGAAACAGACTTTGCCTGGATCTGTGGCATTTCTCCTCTTTGATGCTTAATGACTCCCATTAAGCATAAGGTTGCAAAACAGCTTGAATAATGCTCTGATAGAGCCTTGGAAAGGACACTGTTAAGGAGGGGCAGCAGAGCGATCAGTGCTTGGTCAAAGCAGCATCTTGCTAATCACTGTGCAACACGACCCCTAGAACAATATGGAAAATCCAAATAAAAGGCAATATAGTCCTAAGGGCATGTCTTTCACCAGACCTGCCTGTTTTTTGTATATAAAACATGGGGATTAAGTGCAATGAGGTATCCTGGATTGGATCCTGGAACAAGAACAGAACAGTAGCAGGAAAACAGGTGAAATCTGAACAAATTCTGGAGTTTAGTTTATAGCAGTATGCCAATATCGGTTTTGAAGTTTTTTTTTTTGTTTGTTTTTTTTATCTTCATTTTATTGAGATATATTCACATACCACGCAGTCATACAAAACAAATCGCACTTTCGATTGTTCACAGTACCATTACATAGTTGTACATTCATCACCTAAATCAATCCCTGACACCTTCATTAGCACACACACAAAAATAACAAGAATAATAATTAGAGTGAAAAAGAGCAATTGAAGTAAAAAAGAACACTGGGTACCTTTGTCTGTTTGTTTCCTTCCCCTATTTTTCTACTCATCCATCCATAAACTAGACAAAGTGGAGTGTGGTCCTTATGGCTTTCCCAATCCCATTGTCACCCCTCATAAGCTACATTTTTATACAACTGTCTTCAAGATTCATGGGTTCTGGGTTGTACTTTGATAGTTTCAGGTATCCACCACCAGCTACCCCAATTCATTAGAACCTGAAAAGGGTTGTCTATATTGTGTGTAAGAGTGCCCACCAGAGTGACCTCTCGGCTCCTTTTGGAATCTCTCTGCCACTGAAGTTCATTTCATTTCCATTCACATCCCCCTTTTGGTCAAGAAGATGTTCTCCATCCCACGATGCCAGGTCTACATTCCTCCCCGGGGGTCATATTCCACGTTGCCAGGGAAATTCACTCCCCTGGGTGTCTGATATCACGTAGGGGGGAGGGCAGTGATTTCACCTTTCAAGTTGGCTTAGCTAGAGAGAGAGGGCCACATCTGAGCAACAAAGAGGCATTCGGGAGGAGACTCTTAGGCACAAATACAGGGAGGCCTAGCCTCTCCTTTGCAGCAACCGTCTTTCCAAGGGTAAAACCTATGGTAGAGGGCTCAACCCATCAAACCACCAGTCCCCTATGTCTGTGGTCATGTTAGCAACCATCAAGGTGGGGTAGGCAAATACGCCTGCATTCTCCACAGGCTCCTCAAGGGGGCACTACATCTTTTTTTCCTTGTTTTTCTTTTTTTTTTTTAACTATCCCTTCTTTTTTAAATCAACTGTATGAAAAAAAGTTAAAAAGAAAACAAACATACAATAAAAGAACATTTCAAAGAGACCATAACAAGGGAGTAAGAAAAAGACAACTAACCTAAGATAACTGCTTAACTTCCAACATGTTCCTACTTTACCCCAAGAAAGTTACCTAATATAGCAACATTTCTGTGAACTTGTTCCTACTATATCCATCAGAAATTAACAGACCATAGTCATTCCTGGGCATCCCCAGAACGTTAAATAGCTTATCTGTTCTTCTTGGATTATTGTTCCCCCTTCCTTAACTGCTCTCTATTGCTAGTTCCCCTACATTCTACATTATAAACCATTTGTTTTACATTTTTCAAAGTTCACATTAGTGGTAGCATATAATATTTCTCTTTTTGTGCCTGGCTTATTTCGCTCAGCATTATGTCTTCAAGGTTCATCCATGTTGTCATATGTTTCACGAGGTCGTTCCTTCTTACCGCCGCGTAGTATTCCATCGTATGTATATACCACGTTGTATTTATCCACTCATCTGTTGAAGGACATTTGGGTAGTTTCCATCTCTTCGCAATTGTGAATAATGCTGCTATGAACATTGGCGTGCAGATATCTGTTCGTGTCACTGCTTTCCGATCTTCCGGGTATATACCGAGAAGTGCAATCACTGGATCGAATGGTAACTCTATATCTAGTTTTCTAAGGAACTGCCAGACTGACTTCCAGAGTGGCTGAACCATTATACAGTCCCACCAACAATGAATAAGAGTTTCAATTTCTCCACATCCCCTCCAGCATTTGTAGTTTCCTGTTTCTTTAATGGCGGCCATTCTAATCGGTGTTAGATGGTATCTCATTGTGGTCTTAATTTGCATCTCTCTAATAGCTAGTGAACCTGAACATTTTTTCATGTGTTTCTTGGCCATTTGTATTTCCTCTTCAGAGAACTGTCTTTTCATATCTTTTGCCCATTTTATAATTGGGCTGTCTGTACTATTGTCATTGAGTTGTAGGATTTCTTTGTATATGCAAGATATCAGTCTTTTGTCAGATACATGGTTTCCAAAAATTTTTTCCCATTGAGTTGGCTGCCTCTTTACCTTTTTGAGAAATTCCTTTGAGGTGCAGAAACTTCTAAGCTTGAGGAGTTCCCATTTATCTATTTTTTCTTTTGTTGCTTGTGCTTTGGGTGTAAAGTCTAGGAAGTGGCCGCCTAATACAAGGTCTTGAAGATGTTTTCCTACATTATCTTCTAGGAGTTTTATGGTACTTTCTTTTATATTGAGATCTTTCGTCCATTTTGCGTTAATTTTTGTGTAGGGGGTGTGGTAGGGGTCCTCTTTCATTCTTTTGGATATGGATAGCCAACTCTCCCAGCCCCATTTGTTGAAAAGACCATTATGACTCAGTTCAGTGACTTTGGGGGCCTTATCAAAGATCAGTCGGCCATAGATCTGAGAGTCTATCTCTGAATTCTCAATTCGATTCCATTGATCTATATGTCTATCTTTGTGCCAGTACCATGCTGTTTTGGCAACTGTGGCTTTATAATAAGCTTCAAAGTCAGGGAGTGTAAGTCCTCCCACTTCGTTTTTCTTTTTTAGAGTGTCTTTAGCAATTCGAGGCATCTTCCCTTTCCAAATAAATTTGATAACTAGCTTTTCCAAGTCTGCAAAGTAGGTTGTTGGAATTTTGATTGGGATTGCATTGAATCTGTAGATGAGTTTGGGTAGAATTGACATCTTAATGACATTTAGTCTTCCTATCCATGAACATGGAATATTTTTCCATCTTTTAAGGTCCCCTTCTATTTCTTTTAGTAGAGTTATGTAGTTTTCTTTGTATAGGTCTTTTACATCTTTGGTTAAGTTTATTCCTAGGTACTTGATTTTTTTAGTTGCTATTGAAAATGGTATCTTTTTCTTGAGTGTCTCTTCAGTTTGTTCATTTCTAGCATATAGAAACATTACTGACTTATGTGCATTAATCTTGTATCCCTCTACTTTGCTAAATTTGTTTATTAGCTCTAGTAGCTGTATCGTCGACTTCTCAGGGTTTTCTAGATATAAGATCATATCATCTGCAAACAATGACAGTTTTACTTCTTCTTTTCCAATTTGGATGCCTTTTATTTCTTTGTCTTGCCGGATTGCCCTGGCTAGCACTTCCAGCACAATGTTGAATAACAGTGGTGACAGCGGGCATCCTTGTCTTGTTCCTGATCTTAGAGGGAAGGCTTTCAGTCTCTCACCATTGAGTACTATGCTGGCTGTGGGTTTTTCATATATGCTCTTTATCATGTTGAGGAAGTTTCCTTCAATTCCTACCTTTTGAAGTGTTTTTATCAAGAACGGATGTTGGATTTTGTCAAATGCTTTTTCAGCATCTATTGAGATGATCAACTGATTTTTCCCTTTTGACTTGTTAATGTGTTGTAATACATTGATTGATTTTCTTATGTTGAACCATCCTTGCATGCCTGGAATAAACCCCACTTGGTCATGGTGTATGATTTTTTTAATGTGTCTTTGGATTCGATTTGCAAGTATTTTGTTGAGGATTTTTGCATCTATATTCATTAGGGAGATTGCCCGGTAGTTTTCCTTTTTTTGTAGCATCTTTGCCTGGTTTTGCTATTAGGTTGATGTTAGCTTCATAAAATGAGTTAGGTAGTGTTCCATTTTCTTCAATGTTTTGAAAGAGTTTGAGTAAGATTGGTGTCAGTTCTTTCTGGAAAGTTTGGTAGAATTCCCCTGTGAAGCCATCTGGCCCTGGGCATTTATTTGTGGGAAGATTTTTGATGACTGATTGGATCTGTTTGCTTGTGATGGGTTGGTTGAGGTCTTCTATTTCTTCTCTGGTCAGTCTAGGTTGTTCATATGTTTCCAGGAAATTGTCCATTTCCTCTACATTATCCAGTTTGTTGCCATACAGTTGTTCATAGTATCCTCTTATAATTTTTTTTAAATTCTTCAGGATCTGCAGTTATGTCACCTTTTTCATTCATTATTTTGTTTCTATGGGTCTTCTCTCTTTTTGATTTTGTCAGTCTAGCTAGGGGCTTGTCAATCTTGTTGATCTTCTCAAAGAACCAGCTTTTGGTGATACTTATCCTCTCTATTGTTTTTTTGTTCTCTATGTCATTTATTTCTGCTTTAATCCTTGTTATTTCTTTTCTTCTACTTGGTTTAGGATTGGTTTGCTGTTCATTTTCTAGCTTCTTCAATTGATCCATTAGTTCTTTGATTTTGGCTCTTTCTTCTTTTTTAATATATGTGTTTAGTGCTATAAATTTCCCCCTTAGCACTGCTTTTGCTGCATCCCATAGGTTTTGGTGTTGTGTTCTCATTTTCATACGTCTCTATATATTTAGCAATTTCTCTTGCTATTTCTTCTTTAACCCACTGATTGTTTAGGAGTGTGTTGTTTAACCTCCAGGTATTTGTGAATTTTCTAAGTCTCTGATGGTTATTGACTTCTAATTGTATTCCATTGTGGTCAGAGAATGTGCTTTGAATAATTTCAATCTTTTTAAATTTATTGAGGCTTGTTTTATGTCCCAGCATATGATCTATTCTGGAGAAAGTTCCATGAGCACTAGAAAAGCATGTGTATCCTGGTGATTTGGGATGTAATGTCCTGTATATGTCTGTTAAATCTAATTTATTTATCAGATTGTTTAGGTTTTCAATTTCTTTATTGGTCTTCTGTCTGGTCGATCTATCTATAGGAGAGAGTGATGTGTTGAAGTCTCCCACAATTATTGTGGAAACATCAATTGCTTCCTTTAGTTTTGCCAGTGTTTCTCTCATGTATTTTGTGGCACCTTGATTGGGTGCATAGACATTTACGATTGTTATTTCTTCTTGCTGAATTGCCCCTTTTATTAGTATGTAGTGGCCTTCTTTGTCTCTCAAAACATCCGTGCATTTAAAGTCTATTTTATCTGAGATTAATATTTCTACATCTGCTTTCTTTTGGCTGTAGCTTGCATGAAATATTTTTTTCCATCCTTTCACTTTCAGTTTCTTTGTGTCCCTGTGTCTAAGATGAGTCTCTTGTATGCAACATATTGATGGTTCATTTTTTTTGATCCATTCTGCGAATCTATATCTTTTAATTGGGGAGTTTAATCCATTTACATTCAACGTTATAACCGTGAAGGCATTTCTTGAATCGGCCATCTTATCCTTTGGTTTATGTTTGTCATATTTTTCCCCTCTCTCTATTAATATCCTTTATTGTACCCATACCGAATCTCTTTAGTACTGAACCTTTCTCCAAGTCTCTCTGTCCTTTCTTTGTTTCTCTGTCTGTAGGGCTCCCTTTAGTATCTCCAGTAGGGCAGGTCTCTTGTTAGCAAATTCTCTCAGCATTTGTTTGTCTGTGAAAAATTTAAGCTCTCCCTCAAATTTGAAGGAGAGCTTTGCAGGGTAAAGTATTCTTGGTTGGAAATTTTTCTCACTTAGAATTTTAAATATATCGTGCCACTGCCTTCTCACCTCCATGGTGGCTGCTGAGTAGTCACTACTTAGCCTTATGCTGTTTCCTTTGTATGTGGTGAATTGCTTTTCTCTTGCTGCTTTCAGAACTTGCTCCTTCTCTTCTGTGTTTGACAGTGTGATGAGAATATGTCTCGTAGTGAGTTTATTTGGATTTATTCTATTTGGAGTTCGCTGAGCATTTATGATTTGTGTATTTATGTTGTTTAGAAGATTTGGGAAGTTTTCCCCAACAATTTCTTTGAATACTCTTCCTAGACCTTTACCCTTTTCTTCCCCTTCTGGAACACCAATGAGTCTTATATTCGGACATTTCATATTATCTATCATATCCCTGAGGTCCATTTCGATTTTTTCAATTTTTTTCCCCATTCTTTCTTTTATGCTTTCGTTTTCCATTCTGTCATCTTCCAGGTCACTGATTCATTGTTCAACTTCCTCTAGTCTTGTACTATGAGTGTCCAGAATCTTTTTAATTTGGTCAACAGTTTCTTTAATTTCCATAAGATCATCCATTTTTTTTTATTTAGTCTTGCAATGTCTTCTTTATGCTCTTCTAGGGTCTTCTTGATCTCCTTTGTATCTCGTACTATGGTCTCATTGTTCATCTTTAGTTCTTTGAGTAGCTGCTCTAGGTGCTGTGTCTCTTCTGATCTTTTGATTTGGGTGCTTAGGCTTGGGTTATCCATATCGTCTGGTTTTTTCATATGCTTTATAATTTTCTGTTGTTTTTGGCCTCTTGGCATTTGCTGAGACTGATAGGGTTCTTTTAGGATTTGTAGACCAATTGAAGTCCTTATCTCTAATTTATCAGATCTACAGCTTCGTGGAGTACACTTTCTCTAACTAACCAGCAGGTGGCGTCCACGAGCCACCTGTTCTCCACAAGCCAGTTCTCCCCTGCTTAGCCTTTTTGGTGAGTGGGGGAGTGAGTCTTGTGGGGTCCAATTGGTGTACCAAGCTTGCGTGTGTAGTTGGTGTTGCCTGCCCTGTATATGGGGCGTGTTTCTGGGCAGTCAGGGAGGGGGGTGGCTCTAACAATCAAATCTCCCTGGTGATCCCAGAGTTTTAAAGCTGCTGCAATAGTCTAATCCTTCAGTTCAGTCCTGCCACAGTTTGTCTCTGCCACTGACCCACAAGTCCTTGGTATTGGCGTATGGCTCCTGAGACTTGCAAGTGGGCCCCTCTTCCAGGCCGTGCACCCCGGGTCCTCTGTTGAGGGATGACTGTGCTATGTCACAGGTGAGTGCCGTCCCCCCAGGGCAATTCTGGGCTGCTGGGCTGTGTAGGGAGGCTCCCAGTCTGCTAAAATGATGGCTGAATGGGGCTTTGTTAATTCATACTGCTCCACCTTCCCTACTCTGGGACAATCAGCTGAGGTTGCAGGGAAGGCTAATGTCCACACCCAGTTTTGTGGTGTGTGCCTGTTATTTGAAGCGCTTCCGTCACACTGGGTTGTCTGGGGCAGCTCTGGGCTATGGGGCTGGCGACTGGTAGGAGTGTTTCCTGTCCACCAGGATGATGGCTGTGAGCAGATACCCCCCTTTTCTTGGGAAGTTGTGGTGTTTAGTGAATTTTCTCAGCCACTGGATTATTGCCTTTTGTCTCAGAGCTCTCTTAGTTCTGCTCTTGTCTTGACCTGCCCAAATTGCAAGTCTCTGAAGCTTTCTGTATTGGGCTTCTTAGAGTAATTGTTTTAGAAAAAGAAAAAAGGATTAAAAAAAAGGGCCCTCCTCAGAGATCTAATGGGTTATTGAAATGCTAAGAGACAAAGCAATTAGGGCCATTAAGGAAAGGTCCACAGGGCAGAGAGATCAGCTTTTCTTCGGGATTTGCATATGAGCCTCAGGGCCTGAGCTCTGCCCTTCCCCTTTCTATGTTCACCAGAACTCCAAAAATCCTCTGCTTTTATTTTGGAGTTTTTCGTGTTGTTTTTTTCTATGCCTGTCTCCTCTCTGCTGGGCTGGCTGCTCTCAGATTCTCTGGTGTCTGGTCTCAGTCTATCTATGGTTGGAGTTTGGATCAGTAGAACGAGTTTCCAATAAGGGCTGCCACTGCAGTTCTCCCTTCTCCTTCCCAGAGCTGACAGCCCCTCCTCCCACGGGACTGAGCCTGGCAGGGAGGGGTACGGGTCCCCGGGCCACAAAAACTTACAGATTTCGCTGATCTCAGCAGTTCCACGTTTTCATGAGTGTTGTATGAAGTATGCCCAAAGTCAGATTGCTCTGTGGTGTCCAGTTCACGCAGTTCCTGGCTTTCTACCTACTTTCCTGGAGGAGTAACTAAAACATACAGCTCACCAGTCCACCATCTTCCAGAAGATCGGTTTTGAAGTTTTAGCAAATGTATATGGTAATGTAAGATGTTAACATCAGGAAAGCAGGGTGCAGGGTATTTTGGGAACTCTCTGTGCTATCTCTGAAACTTTTCTGTAATTCTAAAACTACTCCAAAAATAATAGTTTATTTTTAAATGTTTGCTACAACACAGAATCCTTAAAATGGATAAAAAGCTACTAAAGGAAAAAAACACAAAACGATGGTCATGAGAAAAGTATACAACTCCCCATGACAAACCACAAATCTAGCTTGAAACTAAGGAGAAATAGATTAAGAAATTCAAAGCCCAGAAACTGATATTCTATGAGAGACAATACTCAAACTAGATTTTCCCCTTTCTCTCTTTAAGTTTGTTTCCATTAGTTTTAAGATCTCCTTTTAAAGTGTGTGTAAAGGAACAAATGTGTGAATCATATATCTCAAGTGTAAAAAAGCAAGATTTCTATCATTTCATTGTAGAACTCTCTGAATTTATAACACTTGTTCTTTCCATCATTGCCACCTTCTCTAATTCATGCACACATACACATGTACACACACACGTGTCAGAATACTCCTGAAACACAGCTAACTTGTTCCTTCCTGTCCACACACACACTCTGCATTTTCTGTATTTGTCTGGCCATGTAGAAACTTCTAAGTAATGAAACAAATATTTATGCGTGCAGATTGAGGGTATTCCCGGCTTAGAATTACATTCAAGAAGTCTTGGCTTATGGCATCCAATAAGTGATCCCTCTTTTTGTTAGACTACTTGTGCTGTGGAGTAGTTACACAGTATGAGCAGTACACACACCCATTTAAATCTTTTCAGAGAGAATTTTCTGTTTCAAAATAGAAATGTTGGTGATGAAAGCAACATTTTTTTAGCTAGCTGCATTCTTGAAAAGATAATAGTTGTGTAAACCAAGTGTAAACCTCTGAACTAACTGCTGGCTGCCATAAGGGGCTTCCTCAAAGAGCAGAGCTGGCCTTTCAACATTCAAATGGTGCCTTGTTTGAGATAAAAACTTTACTGCCATCCAGGGAAATGGGTCCAAGAATTGGAATATTAGATCTGGGAGGATTCTTGGAAATCATCTAATATAATGTCGTCCTACTAAATATGAGGAAAGCTGAGGCCTGGGGACTGTGCCTCATTCAAGATTTTAATGACTGAGTTGGGCTCAAAACCAAGTCCTAGATGCCAGCCCACTGACTCTTCCTCTGTGCCATCCTGGCCCATAGTCCTGGGGACCAAGCTCTGGGGGTTTTAATAAGAATACCCCCAAATTTGCTTTGTGTTCCATGCCTTCATTTTTTAAATGAGATAATGTAGGCAAACAAGTCATTATGAACTGCAAAGTACCACAAACATGTACTCTGTGATTGCTGCTGTTATTGTCATTATTTTCTACAATGGGCTATAAGAGAGATGTATGCAAACTACAAATTCTACATGAGAAAAAAGGCAATGAGTACATGTCCACAATTGGCTTTTGCTCTACCCCTTCTGACTCCTTTGCTTTCCCACGGGATCTTCAAGAGTCTGCTTTGTAAAATTCCTCTCCCTTTCACTCTCTCTTTTTAAAAATATATAAGCTGACAAGGAGGACTCACGGAAGAACAGAGCCCAGGTTTCTAGAAAGTCTCTGCAAATAGGAAGTAAAACCACATCACATCATTCATCTGCCAAAAGTAATAAACCCAGCCAGCCTCAGCGCCCTCTTGACTTCGTCAGCAACTAATGCTCCTCATTTCTCCCTTTCCTTGCAAAGGAAAAGGAAAAAAATGCCAGGCAAAGAATGCCAGGCAAATCAAACCATGGGAAAAATAACACCTTCAAACTCAGGGCAAAATTCTCATTTCCAATCCTTGCAGCAGATGTCCCATCCGGTATGCTTGGAAGCATGTGCTGCTCTTGGAACAAGATGCAGAATACAGGTTAGAGAGAAGAGGTGGTTTGTTAATTTTTAATTCATATTTGTAAAGCCTGAGAAATCTCCCTATGATTTAGCTTAATGCAATAATCAAAACAAATCCATATAAAAGATATTTTCTTAAGAAGTGTTTTAAGAAATGTATCACCTGATTTACTACTAGTTATATTAATTGTTCCCAACTCTGTGAGTTTGTGCTTATCATTAATTGGTGAAATGAACTACAAACTCATGATTCAGTATTGCAATGTATGTTCCAACCAGAAATTGCTGTGGGAGTTCCATCCTGGAAAGGTCATTCTTGCTTCTTTCCTTTACTCCAACTTGAATCCACCTGCCTCCTCTCTTCCAAATCAGTAGAGGATCATCTGGGGATAAGTAAGAAAGCCTGCCTTCCTAATTTTGATTTTCATCTTTCCAGTCTACAAAGCATAGCAACTTGGGGGGAGGTGGGGAAAACATGATGAAACCCCCTTTCTGAATATAGAACTTGGGGTGAAAATTGAAGAAACCTAGATTTTAATCTTAGCTCTGCATTTACTGTGTCATCTCTGGGTTCAAAAACTTCTTCTGGGTCTTTCAACATCTGTTTTAATGTTTTATATTGATATTTAATGTAGTTGAATGATATTTAAAGTGTTTCCTCCAACTCTAAAATTATGATTTTATTATCTTTGAACTTAGAGTCCTATCAAGGAGACAGAAGCAATCAGTAGTTTTAGAAGTGGCTATTATATATAAGAAAAGCACACGCTTACATCTCCAGAGATGGGTATTAATGTGAAAGGGGAAAAAAAGCTCTATAATAGGAAAAATCATCTTCCTGGTTAGGACATCACTCAGGTCTCTATTCATTTCCACTCACCAAATATAGTCTTTGCTGCTTTCTGTACCCAAGGTTTCTTCCAGGAGAGAATGAGCAGGAATCTCAACTGCATCCAGGGAAACTTTTTCTACAGCAATGAGAACTTAGCCAAATATTCATAGTTAATCCTTGTTTTCAAACAGATTCTACCATGGATTGCTGAAGGAAAGAACCAGCCTGCATTGAGCCCACACTGCATCAGAGTGAATAGGATGCATTTAACTTCATTACTCATCTGATCATCACAAGACAGAGACATATTAGTATCCCTCTTTCACAGAGGAAGAAAACTAAGGTACAAGGAAGTTTAATAACTTATCCAAGATCACAGATGAGATAAAGGGTTGGAACATAAAATCTAAACAAAATTCACCTAATTCCAAAACCTCTCCTCTACAACTTATGAGCATGTTTTCCCAGAGCTTTGACTTGTAGAAAAGATTTGGCTTATTAATGGCATCAAAGTTAAGTTTCCTCTTTCAAGACAAAGTGCATGCAGAGTCATGTAACTATAACACTTTATTTAAACTACCAAGCCCAAACTCTTGGATTTGGTGAGTACCAACATAAATTCAAAATAAAGAAGAAAAGAACAGTCTTATTTTACAAGTGAGTAAGCTAATATATGATTTCTCAGAGAAGAGCCAATCAGTGTTCTAAAAGTCACCAAAGGGAGTGAGTACATATCAGACTAAGAAGACTCCATGCTGCTCATTCATTTCATGTAATATTTCCATGCCCCACTCTGGCTTCAACCTAGAGTTTCACGGGGACAGGAATGAGCAGCTGGTGGGCAGAGCAGCAGGCCAGAGGAGAAAGGCAGGCCTCAGAGAGTGCAAGGGCCACTGAAGTGAAAATCAAAGAATCACCCTGCTAGCTTTGTTTTCAGCCATGAGAGCTTTTTGAAGTTCACTGGCTGGAATTAAACTCCCCAAACTTCCCCTCAGCCCATCCCCCTTCCACATAAACATACTATTTATTTACTTCTCTTGACCCTCCCATATCTGACAAAACCAGGGAGGAGTTTCCAGGTGTCCTGCTCGGAGGGATTAGATCATGTTTCAACTCACCACCATCCCACCCATTGACTCGCTCACCCTGCATCCATCACTCACCCTGACAGGCACACCTTCCACCTTTTGCTGTCTTCGTGGGAGGTGTTTGTATAAATAAGGGCACCTGTCTGTGAAAGGCAAGCATCCCCAAGAGCGGTCAAGGAGACAATACAGCATATGTTTGGGTAGTTTTTGTGCCTGAACTTTCCAACAGCTGTATCTGCACTCTTTTAGGCTTTTGTGAGGTTTTTGCATTGAGAGAGAGGGAAAGAGAGCAAGAGGGAGAGAACAGGTTCCTTGTCTTTGTATTGGAAACACATCTGCAAACCTATCATATTCTCCACGAGTGAACCAAAGGAAAACATTTAATAGCACTTGGAACTCTACCCCTTCTCCTTGAAGGAAGGTTAAAACATGTTGGTTAAATGAAAAGTTTGGCTGAAACCAGATTCTTCTCCAAACATAAAAGGAAGTTATACTTTCAACCATTTTCCTCCTTGGATTTAAACATGAATATTAAGTATTGGTACCCAAGTGCCAGAGTAACAAACTAAAGACCACCCATCAACTTAATTCCAAAGGCTTATTTCATGTAATTCAACCTCCAGTTATCTGAGAGTGAACAGTACTATTCACAACTGCCCATAACAAAAGCCAAAAGGGTTTATGGCAATTTGACCTTTGCATTTCTCGCCAGTTTATTTTCAGATAGCTGGGAAAATATTTTCCACTTGTATTTGATGACACGATTTTAAAAGCATCTTGACTAATTTCTCGATTAGCCAGGATCACCCAAAATGCCACTCATATTAAATCATAAACCAAAAAGGCCCTGATTCAATGATGAAAAGTTTAGCAAAACATAATTTGATACCAGGAATCCACAAGATCCTAATTCATAAAAGCAATTGATTTCTCTGATATTTGTAGTATTCACCACATCTCAATATCATTTCTTTTATTCGATGGACTTTCATTCCATTTGGGTCCAAACTTGCCAACACTCTCCCACCAGCACCAACGTCCCCTCCCCCTCCCTCACCATTTTACATGGATATGAAAGATTCTGTCCTTCATCATTTCAAAAATCCAGAGTGCATCCCTCTTCCCTCCTAGAAACAAGAAACCACAGATGTTTTAGTTCAAAGATCTGTGATTAAAATCGTTTCTGCAGTTGAGACATGATGCCAAAAGCGAAAACACATTCTTAATGCATTGTTTGCCTGGAAAAATAAACTGCATTACAGGGAGGAATGTGGAGTAAGGTAATCACACAAACCCAGAGGCATAAGCCACTTAAACTCCTTGACCTGAATCAAATGTTGACAATTCCAACTTTTCAGTTCCAAGAGGACTTTCTGGGACACATTCAGCAACATTGCTTAAAGGTCCTGCCACCTAGTGGAAGAAGAAAATAAACTAGAGGTCAGGTAATCTGCTGGATGTAGAAAGCCTGAAGAAAACAGCTCTCCTGATTAACAAAACTTCCTCTGAAAAATTGTACTGGGTTTAGAACTGATTTGCATAAAGCATTAAGAGTAAACGAAATGGATCATTTTACTCTTCCTTGTTCAAATGCATCACATTCAAGACTGGAAAGACTTCCTGAGTTCAAGTCCTCAGACTATGGGTGGAGTCCACAGCTTACTGTAACCACTCGTTTCATCTGCCTTGGTTGACAGTTTGCAAAATGAAGCCCTCAGAGTTAAGGAATAAACCAAATCCATACCAGCTTCCCCTTGTGGAGGGCACTTAACTAGTCACTTAATCCTCCAAAGCTCAGCTGGAGGACCCTTTATGGAAGGGATTTTTTTTTTAGTTGGCTAAGGAAAGTATCCTGCCTCAACGGGAAGGTAGATCATTAGTGGCAGGACTTCACAGATTGCCACTAAATTTCTGAGAAAACTTCCTGATGAGTCATGCTGAGAAGGAACTCCCCAGAACGGCTTTGAGCAATGTCCTATTCTTGAGTAGGATCTATAATGCATGCTTGGTCCCAATGACACCAACAGATGTGTTGTGACCACAATCAGTTGCTCAGTAACCTGAAAGAGTGACCTGGCCTCTCTGCGGATCTAGCAGAGGAAACACAAGCACCTGTGATTGACAGGATCAGAAATAGTGTGGGATTACCCCATTCAGCAAATGGACATGTTTCTGTGACACAGGCCACTAAACACACTTACCATGTGCCAACAGCTATTTTAGATGCTTCTTTGTCCTGAGTAAATGCAAATGGTACTGGGCAAATGCCTACTAGCTCTTTCTGAAAGTCCAATCCTGTTCAAGGGAAACAGCATTAGACTCCAGACTCCGCTTGTTTAATTATCGATTGAATCTTTTTTTTATTTTAACTTTTTACACTTTTTATTTCAAAATAATTTCAAACTTGCAGGATAGTTGCAAAATAATATAGAGAACTCCAACATACCCATAACCCAAATCTACCAACTTTTAACATTTTGCCACATTTTCCATATCATTCTGTCTATCTATCTATCCATCTATCTATCTATCTATCTATCTATCTATCTGGCTATTTATCTATCTATTTTTCTAAACATTCAAGAGGAGGTTGGATACATCATGCTCCTTGAACACTTAATACTGCCATACACATTTATGGATTAATCTTGTCCCCCACAAAGACATGCTCAGGTTCTAACACCCAGACCTTTGGGTAAACGGATCTTTGAAGATCCTACTAATAAGAGGCCAAACATAGTCAGAGTGGGCCTTAATCCAATATGACTGGAGTCCTTATAAGTAAAGGCAATTTAGACATGATAGGAGGAATGAGTAGGAGACAGAAGGAGACAGATCACCATATTATGGGCAGACTCAGAAATTGAGTTATGGACTGACAGTAAGTCACCACCAGAATGCTACAGACTTTGGAGAAAGTATAGCCTGCTGACACCTTGATTTTGGACGTCTAGCCTCCAAAACTTTGAGATAATAAATTCCAGTTGCTTAAGCTAACCAGCCTATGGTATTTGTTGTAGAAGCCATGGCAAACTTAGACAAGTTGTACCTTTGACTCCATCTCCTATCTTTGGGAAAAATGATCTATTAGCAAACACTTGTGAACAAATGATCTACCAGTAAACATTTATGAGGTTTAAATTAATATACAAAAAATGCTTTAAAAGGAGTTATGAAAGAGTGTACTACCACTCAATATTCAAGAATTCTGTTCTGAGCCTTTATCCAAACTTCCCATTATTTGTTCAACATTTAAGAAAAAAAAACACCATTGTTTTCAGATCCAGATTTGATTTCACAAAGAATTTATTTCATAATTTGGGACCAAAATGTTCTTCATAATTTAATTATTATTATTGTTACATTCAGAAAAATATTTTCCATTACCCCTACAAAAAACAATTAAGGATTTAACATTTACAAAACAAAAGAACATTTAAAGTTTGTTCAAAATAAAAGGAATACAGTATTTCCAAAGAATGTGAGATATTTTTGTACCAAAGAAAAATCATTGTTTTCTCATTTTATCAGTCATTCCTGATCATTTTCATGACTGCCTATATAGTTTCATGGTCTCTTTGTTTCTGAGAGAAATAAAAGAGACACCAATAAATGGACCCAAGACATGACAATTTTCAAGTTCTTTACGAGATGCCAATATTACCTTCCCAAAAATGTTCTAAATATTTTTCTTCGTCAACATGGTGATATAAACAGCTACTGAAAAATTTTCTCCAGAGATTCAACAACAACAACAAAAAAGGGGCAATTCTGAATTGTTTGAAACTCTGGAGGAGGATATAGACTAGAGAAGGATACTGCAAATGCCAAATTAAAGAAAGAGAAGAAATATCAGGTAAAAAATCTTCTGTCCTGGATCAGCTGGTCCTCACCACTCCCCCTCACTTAGTCTCAGTGTGGGAAAGGCACAGAATCAGCAGACAGGACCCTCCACCAGGGACACAGACTTTAAAATCTCTCACAACAGTGAAACATACCCCCACTGTTTGAAGACCCAGGGGACAGTGGGGAATAGTTCAAGGCCCAGGTCAGTAAGGGACAAAGAGACTGAGAAAATGTTGAGAGAGACTGTGTTTCCAGACATGGGTCTGAAAGTCCTACACCCACCCTTGAGGGAAGCAGCAACCAGTGGCCATTTCTTTGCCTTGGGGATGCTGGAGTACTGGGTCAGCTGAGGGAGTATTTTGCACAGGTGGAGCTCCACATCAAGATTTTGGCTGGCAAAGTGAGGGCATAGTCATCCAGCAGTTTCAGCATACCTGTGTAGACACAGCCTGTGCTTGTAGGCAAAACAGATTCTGAGGATAATTAAGTTACTGAGCAGTGCCATCTGTTGGACAGTACAGAAGGTGAAAGGGAATTGAAACACTTTTTAAAAGATGCTCCAGATCCTTTCTCAAGACCACAGGAGCTGTTCGACACACCCTGTATGGAAAACTGGTCCTGTTTTGAATGAGAAATATGAAAGACCCAACTGTTAAAGCAGGGCTCTAAAACAAACCCATGACTTGCTAGCCAGTGGAAAACAGAGCACCACTGAAAGCCAGCAGATTTGTATTACTACACACAGTAAATTTGCTGGGATACCCATTGCCTACTTCCTGTCCCTGTGCCACAGTGGATGCCTGATTTTGGGGGGAAGATTGGAGGGCAGAGCCAATTTGACAACTGGCCAGAGAGAAAAACAAAGAAAAGATAGAGATCAAAGACAACCAACAAGAAAATGCCAGGCAAAAGAGAGAAAACAACCTGAAGAATAAACTAATCAAGAAAATCAGAAGCCTGGACAGCAAAAAAATCACAAGACACACCAGGAAACATGAAGAATTGCCCAAAGGAATAACTAACACCTCAACTGAGATTCAAGGGTTGAAACAATTAATTAAAGATGTTCCAACAAATATTTCAAATCAAGTCAATGAGTTGAAAGAAAATGTGACAAAAGAGATGAAGGACATAAAGAAGACAGTGGGTAACCATAAGAATTTGTAAGCTTGAAAAACCAAATGGCAGAACTTATGGGAATGAAAGGCACAACAGAAGAGATGAAAAATACAATGGAGACATACAACAGCAGACTTGGAGAAGCAGAAGAAAGGTTCCATGAGCTGGAAGACAAAACATCTGAAATTTTGCATACAAAGGAACAGATAGAGAAAAGCATGGAAAAAATATGAGCAGAGTCTCAGGGAACTGAAAGACAACAGGAAGCACATGAACATACTTGTTATAAGTGTCCCAGAAGGAGAAGAGAAGGGAAAAGGGGCAGAAAGAATAATAGGAGAAATAATCAATGAAAATTTCCCAACTCTTATGAAAGACATAAAATTATAGGTTCAAGAATCATAATGTACCCCAAACAGAATTGATTCAAATAGACCTACTCCAAGACACTTACTATTCAGATTTTCAAATGTTAAAGACAAAAAGAGAGTTCTGAAAGCAGCAAGAGAAAAGTGATCCATCACATACAAGGGAAGTTCAATAAGACTAACTGCAGATTTCTCAGTAGAAACAATGGAGGTGAGAAGGCAGTGATGTTATATATTCAAGATACTGAAAAAGAAAAATTGCCAACCAAGTATCCTATATCCAGCAAAACTGTCCTTCAAAAATGAGGGAGAGTTTAAAATATTTACAGATAAACAGACACAGAGATTTTGTGAACAGGAGACCTCCTTTACAAGAAATACTAAAGGGTTGCTACAGACAGATAGGAAAGGACAAGAGAGAAGGATTTGGAGAAGAGTGTAGAAATGAAGATACCAGGAGATAGAAAGAGAGTAGAGAATAGGCATTTGATGCTGAAGGAGTACAGAATGTTCAACAGGACTGATTGTATAGATCCAGAAATGAATAGCACAATACTAGGTGATGGGAACACAATATTGTAAGTACCCTGAACGAAGATGACTGTGAATGCAGTTGAAAGAGGAAGGTTAGGGGCATGTAGGACAAAAAAGGAAAGATAGAAGATAAAGACTGAAACAGTATAACTTCGTGAAACCTAGAGGAGTCAATGATTGTGATTAAATGTACAAATATGTTTCTACGTGAAGGAGAACAAATGAATGTAGACTTTGCAAGGTGTTAAAAATGGGGTGGTATTCAGGAAAGAATACAACAATGAAAACTAGAGTCTATAGTTAACAGTAACATTGTAATATGCTCCCCTTAATTGTAACAAAGGCAACATCCAAAGCTAAATATCTATAAGAGGGGGATATAAGGGAGGAGTGTGGGATTCTTGGAATTAGTGTTCTTTTCTGACCTTTTAATTTAATTTAATTTAATTTTATGTTCATTTTTTCTTTTTCTTTGCAGAAGAAATGGAAATGTCCTCATAAAGATTGTGGTGATAAATGCATAACTATGTGATTATACCAGGAACCATTGATTGTTTACTTAGGAGGGAATTGATGGGAATAAAATTGTTTAAAAAATAAACAAAGGGATACAAATACTGGAGAAAATGTGGAGAGAGGGATATACCTAATCACTGTTGGTGGGGAAGTAGAATGGTGCAGCCCATCTGGAGGGCAGTGAGGTAGTTCCACAGGAAGCTAAGTATGGGATTACTATATGGTCCTGCAGCCTTGTTATTGGGTATATACTTGGAAGAACTGAGAACAGGGACATGAATGGACATTTGCACAGTGGGTTTTATGGTGGCAGTACACACAATTTGCAATGGATGGATATGGCCTGAGAGTACATCAACTGATGAACAGGATGGCAAACTGTGGTGTATACATACAATGGAATATTGAGCTTCCACAAGAAGGAATGAAGTTCTGATGTATGCAACTAGGTGAATGGACATTGAAGACAGTATGTTGAGTGAAATATACTAGAAATGAAAAAACGTATATTATAATGCCTCACTAATATGGATTAACCATAATGTGCAAACTCTGAGAATTGAATCTGAGAGCATAGGTTATCAGGGGAAGGCTTATTGTAAAGGTTCCTTTATTGTAAGCTTGTACAGCAGTTGCATCTATTCCTGATTTGTAATGGCTAGTTCTAAACTCTGAGATACTGAGCTCTGTGTACAATCTGATCATTCCCTGGAACTTCCAGTACCTGTGTGACACCTGAAACTCACAGTCAAGAGTTTGGCAGCTATGAATGTTAGCATTACCCTATACAGCAAATGTTAAAGAGCTGAAGAGATTACACTTCAGTTAGAGATATGAATGAAATGGACTTACTTATGACAGATAAATCAGACTAAAGAGTAAAGGACAATATTGATGTGTTTAAAACTTCAACTTCTGTGTGAGACCAAAGGAAGAGATGTTTATTCAGTGCAAAATCTATATTTTTTGTAGCACGCTATAGAATTTAACTTGTATGGTCAATTTATTCAAACACCATAATTACATGGAACATTGAATAGGGAGAGATCTAGTTGGCTTGTACAGGCTAGTGTGATGCCTCAATACATCCCAAAGGAATTTGGGCATAGAATAAAAATGTATTTGCAAAGCCCTCTTGAAGGACTGGGGAAAAGTGTGGAAATTTTAAACATCCCCACCTGGGAAATTACTGATATTCTCACAAGCTTTGCAGATTACCAATTTATAAGGCCGAGCCCTCAATCTTAGGACTTGCCCTTATGAGACATGTTCTGAAAAGGAGAGACTAAGCCTACTTATAATTGTGCCTAAGAGTCTCCCCCAGAGAACCTCTTTCGTGGTTCAGACGTGGCCTCTTTTTCTCTAAGCCAACTCTGTGGGTAAACTCATTGCCCTCCCCCCTACATGGGACATGACTCCCAGGGGTGTAAATCTCTCTGGCAGTGTGGGACATGACTCCCAGGGATGAGATTGGACCCAGCATCTCGGGATTTAGAAAGACTTCTTGACCAAAATGGAGAAGAAACAAAATAAAGTTTCAGTGGCTGAGAGAGATCAATTGGAGACATTCCGGAGGTTATTCTTATGCATTATATAAATATCCCTTTTCAGTTTTTAGTGTACTGGAATAGCTAGAAGGAAATACCTGAAATTGTTGAACAGCAACCCTGTAGCCTTGATTCTTGAAGATGATTGTATAACCGTATAGCTTACACAGTGTGACCATGTGATTGTGAAAACCTTGTGACTCACTCCTTTTATCCAGTGTATGGACACATGAGTAGAAAAATGGGAACAAAACAAAAAGTAAATGAATAATACAGAGGGATGGAGGATGGGATGTTTTGGGTGTTCTTTTTTTACTTTAATTTTTATTCTTATTCTTTTGGTTTTTTTTTTGCAGTAATGAAAATGTTCAAAAATTGATTTTGGTGATGACTGCACAACTAAATATGGTACTGTGAACAACTGATTGTACACTTTGGGTGATTGTATGGTATGTGAATATATTTCAATAAAAGTGAAATTTAAAAAATTATAAGCAATTGTTTTTAAAATTAATTTTGTAGATTGATTTGTGGGCTGTGTGTGCATGTGTGTAGGGGGGAAGTGATTTGCGTCTTAACTGTCTTTTTTTTTAATGTGAAAGATACACTAATTTTATTAAACATCTAAGGAAAATCAGTTTCAAAAAAAATGGTTCAGGATCTGAATGTATTCAAAAGACAAAATTCTCTCTGGATTTCCTCTTGAAATAGGCAAGATATAATTTTAGATTTATTTGTCCCTGTGGTGGTAGTTGATCGGTTGATGAAACAGCTAATTTTCTTTGCAATGAAAGAAGAGAGAGGCCTATTTGATACCATGCAACAATAAACAGGAGCCATGTAAAGGGACACACTCTATAACAACATTATGAATGTTTATAGCAACTAACTCATGATTTAATCAATGTCCATAGGTGTCTTCAGAGGAGCCTGAGGAGGGTGTTCACATTGTGTTCACATTATGAACTGGTGTGTTTTTTCAGAACCTGAGCAAGGGAAGGTGCATCTTCATGACCAAGTATTTGATCATCAGTTGTGGCCCAGCTGAGGGTGGGAGACTGAGGTGGGTATGGGAAAGTAACTGTACAGCTGGGGCATAGGGGTGGAGGAATTCATCCAATAATATAGAGAATAACAGGGGCCAATTTCTCACTGCAAAAAAAAAGTATTTACAAATATTGAAAGGGAGAAAACCAGAATGAACCCTGTGGTGTGTGACGGTGGATTTAAACTGGAGGTACTGGAATAAACAAATGGTTCTCTCTCTCTCTCTCTCTCTCTCTCTCTCTCTCTCTCTCTCTCTCCTTCTTCCTCTCCTTCTGCCCCCTCTCTCCCTCTCTTTCTCTCTCTATACACACACACACATACACACACAATTATGTAAATAAATATAGCTGTAATGTGTATATCTGTGTGTATTACATACAGACACACAATATATAGATGTGTCCACTGAGAAGGCCTGGGAGTAACATCACGAAATAACGGTGAGCAAGCCTAGAACAGGTCTTGATTTCTGAAGCCATTCTCCACTAGAAGGAAACAAATATGCTTGGAGAAATGACTGATTTCAGCACTGGGGCAGGGATAGTACAAGATAAGCCCAGATATCCTTTTGTGCCAGAGTAAGAAAGCACTCAGACAATTCTGGGGGAATGTCAAAAGGACACAGAAGTTACCTAAGAGACATCCAGTGATAGAATCTGACAAAATTTGAATATCAAAATAAATAATAATAATTGTGGAGTAGAACACATTAAATAACATAGGAATCCATGAGCCCATGATTTTAAAATCAATGAATAAATAAATGGGTGGAGAAGAAAGCATCTCTTTACTGTAGAATGTCAGCTAATAAATATAAAGGGATGATAGAATAACCATCATATGGTAATCATCTGAGTAATAATTAATAAGCCAAGAAGCATCAATGGATGCCAAAACTCATGGGTGAAAATTTAATGAAAAGCAGAAAATTTACATAATTTCAAAGAATCTCTCCCCCACAAAATATGTATCAACTACAAAAAGGAAAGAAGTAACATTACAGTGGAAAAACCTGGCAGACCCCACCTTAACTAAGTAATCGAAGTTAATATCATCAGTAAGGGGACAAATCAAAATCATGTAAAGCCTAACAGGCTGCAACAATAAAATAGTACTACTTCTGTGATATTCCTGCAAAATAATGTATTATTCTGAATGCAATCACAAGGAAACATCAGACCAAACCATACTGAGACATCCTACAAATAACTGGCCTATTGAATTCAGTGGCAAAATTGGGAAAGTCAAGGAAACACTGAGGAAATCTTCCAGAATGAGTTTACAGAAAGATGACAATTGCCTGCAAGATTTAATCCAAGGTTGGATCCTATTGTTATAAAAGATAATATTGTCAAAAACTTAAATAGGGTCTATGAATTAGATGGCAGTAATGTATCAATGTTAATTTCCTGATCTTGATGTCTCTATCATGTTTATATAGAAGAATGTCCTTGTTTTAATAAATGCACATTAAAGTACACAGGACTGATAGGATATCAAGTTGGAAACTTATTCTCAAATGGTTCGCGGAAAGAAAAGTTCTCTGTACTCTTCTTGAAAACTTTTATGTGTGTTTGAAATAATTTCAAAATAAAAGCTACTGTTGAGGTGATTGCAGCAAAAATGGCAGAGTAAGGACCACAAAAAATTCTCTCCATAAAAGCAACAAGAAAACTGGCACCCAAAAAATGTATGTCAGAATCAACTTTCCAGAGCTTTTGAAATTAATCAAATGTTTATAGCAATCTGGGGAACATTTATTAAAATGACTGAATATCTGAACAGTGAGATCTGTGGCATTTTAACTTGTGCTATTTCTCTCCTCTGCTCTCCAGCTCAATGGTAGCCTTGAAGACTAACAACCAATATTTTCAGTGGGAGCCAGCAGCCTGGCAGCCTCCAGAGGAAGGAGAATGGGTCTGACACTCCTTGGAACCCTCATTCCCAGAGAATTATCATTATTTGACCTGCCTGATGATTTGCTGGAAGAAACCACATGCAAGTCTGTCTGAATTTGACCTGACTTGGAGCTTGCTTAGTGCAAAAAGCCTTTTTCCCAGAGCATTTGTCAAAACCAAGTACAGGCAATCACTTAACTATGTGGCTGCCTCAGAAAGTAAATAATGGTTTAATGAATTGTAGACTTAAAAAAAAAAAAAAAAAAAAAAAAAAAAAAAAAAAAAAAAAAACCTTAAAAGGAAAAGGTGGGGAATTAGATGCCCATGCAGATTTTGAAAAGATCCAAAATAGTCTTGGGACTCTAGAAGACCATGCACATATGTACAGCTCCATGCATTCCCAGGGCTGCACACATTCTCAGCAAAGATTTGGTAAGGCTGTAAATTCTCACCTGTGCCTGATCTAGAGGATCTGTGCAGGCAGGAAGAGAAGACTATGTCAGAGTTGTAAAATTTCTCTTCAAGTGTTAAAGGCATGCCAAACATGCACACAGGGTCCCCCCAAAAAAGACTGGGAGACTTACCAGAAAATTAAGGAAGTCTCTGCAGTTATTAGCTGACCACTAAAATGATCAAGTATTAGTTCATCAAAGTCGCTAAACAAAGAAACAGCAACAAAAACAAATCCTGGGAAGAAGAGATCTGATTTCCAGAATTGCAAAATTATATTATCTGAAATGTTCAGTGTTCAACAAAAAGTAAGAGACATGCAACAAAAAAAAGAATGTGTGGCCTATTCACAGACAAAAGTAGTCAATAGAAACTGTACCTGATGAAGCCCATGTTGTACTTACTAGACAAAGACCTTAAATCTGCTATTTCAAATATGGTCAAAGAACTAAAGGAAACCTTACATAAAAAGTTAAAACTATCAATCCTAGAGGAGTAAGAGAACCAGATTTCCGGAGTTATAGCAACATAAAACTCAGAATGTTCAGTTCTCAACAAAGAAATCACAAAACACACAAGAAAACAGGAAATTATGACTCACTTACAGAAAGAAAGGAATTTGCCAGAAACTATCCCTGAGGAAGCTGATACACTGGAACTATTAGTCAAAGACTTTAAATCAACTATCCTAAATATGTTCAATGAACTAAAGGAATCCATATACAAAGAACTAAAAGAAATTAGAAAACTGTTGTACGAACAAAATAAAGGATGAATATTATGAAAAGGAACCAAATAGAAAATTTAGAACTACAAAGAACAGTGACTGAAATGAAAAATTAATTAGACAGATTCAACAGCAGATGTGAATAGGGAAAAGAAAGCAGAAGCAAACTTGAAGACAAGATGATTGAAATTATCCAATGTGAGGCGCAACAAAGAAAAAAATTAATGAAGAAAAATGAAAAGAGCCTGAGGAAAATGTGTGATGCCTTCAAGCATACCATATATACATCATCAAAGTTCCAGAAGAACCATAGGGAGAGAAAGGGGCAGCAAAAATATTAGAAGAAAGAAATGATGAAAAATTAAAAATCCTGATGAAAGGCATGAATATACACATACAGGGCAGTGAACTCTAAGCAGGATAGACTCTAAATGATCTACACCAAGATACATTATAGGAAAATTGTCAAAATCCATTGACAAAGAGATGATTTTGTAAGCAAAAAGAGAGCAACAATTTGTCACATACAAGTGATCTCCCATTATATTAACAGTGGATTTCTCATCAGAAACCATGGAGGCTAGAAGACAGTGGATGACATATTTAAAGACCTTATAGAAAAAAACCTGTCAACCAAGAATTCTATATCCAGCAAAAATTATCTTTCAAAAATGAAGGAGAAATTAAGATATTTACAGATAAACAAAATCTGGAAGAATTCATCATCAGAAAACCTGCCCTATAAGAAATGCTGAAGGAATTCCTTCAGGCTGAAATAAAATATAACTTGAAGCCATAAAAAGAAATAAGGAACATTGGAAAAGGTAACTGCATAGGAAAATATAAAATCCTGTATTATTGTACTTTGGGTTATAATTTTATGTCCCTATGTGACTTAACAGGCAAATGTGTAAAACAGCATTTTAAATCTGTTAATGGGCATAAAATGTATAAAGATATATTTTGAGACAATAGCAATATGAAGCAGGAGGGACAAAATAATATAGGTGTAGAGAGTTTGTATACTATTGAAACTAGGTTGGTCCTAGTCAAACTAGGTTGCTATTAGTTTAAAATGTTAATTCTAATTAGAAAGTTAGCAACCATAAAATAAATAAATAAATAAATAAATAAATAAACAACCACATAAAGAAAAGGAATAAAGAAGGGAATAAAAATGGTGCCCTATGAAAAAAATCAATGAAATACACAATAGGCAGAAATGGAGTAACTGAGGAACAAGAAAATATGCAAGACCTATAGAAAACAAATAGCAAGATGACAGAAGGAAATTCTTCCCTCTCAGTTATTAACTTAAATGTCAATGGATTAAATCCCCTCTTAAAAGGCAGAGAATGGCAGATTGGATGAAAACACATACTACCTCTATATGCTGTCTACAAGAGACTCATTTATGGACAAAGACACAGAGGATGAAAGGAAAATGGTAGAAAAAAAATATTTCATGAAAACAGTAATTAAAAGAAAGCCAAAGTAGTTACATTATTGTCACACAGAATAGACTTTAAGTCAAAAAAGATTATAAGAGACAAAGAAGGTTATTATGTATTGATAAAAGGCTCAGTCAAGCAAGATGATATTGTGGTTATAAATATATATGCACTTCACAACAGAGCCCCAAAATATATGAAGCAAAATCTGACAGAATTGAAGGGGGAAATAGATAGTTCTACAATAATAGTTGGAGACTTTGTAAACCACTTTCAGTAATTGATAGAACATCTAAGCAGAAGATTAATAAGGAAATAGAGGACTTGCCCAACACTGTTAGCCAATTAGACATAATGGATATATAAATAACACTCCACCCAATAGCACGAACATACACATTCTTCTCAAGTTCACATGAAACAACTTCAAGATAGACCACATATTATGCCACAATCAAATCTTAATAATTTTTTAAAATATTGAAATAATACAAAGTACCTTCTCAGTCCACAATGGAACAAAGCTGGAAATTAGTAAAAGAAGGAAAACTGGAAATTAACAAATTTGTGGAAATTAAACAACACAACATTAAACAATGATTAGAACAAAGAAGAAATCACAAGGGAAATTGAGAAACATCTTGAGATGAATGAAAATGAAAACACAACATACCAAAACTTACGGGATTCAGAGAAGACAGTTGTCAAAGGCAAATGCTTACAATAAAAAACAAGAAAAATCACAAATCAACAATTAACTTCAAACCTAAAGAGCCTAGAACAAGAGGAGCAAACTAAACCTGAAGTTAATAGAAAGAAGGAAATAATAAAGATCAGAGGAAAGATAAATGAAATAGCAAAGAGAAAAACAAATAGAATCAACAAACAAGCTGGGTTTTCTTTAAAGATCAATAAAATCAACAAACTTTAACATTTAGGAACAGACCACTTAGGGACTAAATCCCAGTGCTAGCATTTTAAAATATTAAAATGTGCAGTGTGCAGCAAAAACTTACAAGACAAACAAAGAAACAGTAAATGACAGCCCATCCAAAGTAACAATAAAAATCCAGAAACCATCAATGAAGAAAACCAGAGTTTGGATGTACCAGACAGGGGCCATAAAAAATTGATCCTTGTATACTCATGGAGATAAAGGAAAATACAGGGAAGGATTAAAGTATATCAGAAAACAATGAAGGAACAATATAAAAACCTGAATAAAGAAATAAATTTTAAAAAGGAACCAAACAGAAATACTGATGTTGAAGATCACAGTAGCTGAAATGAAAAATTCCCAGTGACATAGCACAGTCATCCCTCAGCAGAGGACCTAGGAGTGCACGGCTTGGAAGAGGGACCCAGTCGCAACCCCAGGGACCATATGCCAATACCAAGGACTCCTGGGTCAGTGGCAGAGACAAACTATGGCAAGACTGAACCGAAGGATTAGACTATTGCAACAGCTTTAAATCTCCAGGAACACCTGGGAGATTTGATTATTAAAGCCACCCACCCTCCCTAACCACCCAGACACACACCCCATATGCAGGGCAGGCAACACCAACTACACACACAAGCTTGGTGCACCAATTAGACCCCACAAGACTCACACCCCCACTCACCACAAAGACAAAGTGGGGGAGAACTGGCTTGAGGGGAATAGGTGGCTGGTGGATGCCACCTGCTGGTTAGTTAAAGTGTACTCCATGAAGCTGTAGATCTACAAATTAGGGATAAGTGGTTGAATCATTCTACATATCCTAAAAGAACCCTATCAAGTTAAGCAAATGCCAAGAGGCCAAAAAGAACAGAAAATTTTAAAGCATATGGAAAAAACAGATGATATGGATAACCCAAGCCCAAACACCCAAATCAAAAGATCAGAGGAGACACAGTACTGGGAGCAATTAATCAAAGAACTAAAGATGAACAATGAGAGAATGGCACAGGTTATAAAGGATATGAAGAAGAGCATGGCACAGGATATAAAGGACATAAAGAAGGGAGAACCTAAGATGGCGGCTAGGTCAGACAGGGCAAAAAAACACCTCCATGAAAAATACTAGATAAAAACCAGAAAGTGACCCAGAACACCAGTTTCAGCGATGCATCAGCTGGACAAGGTCTGCTAAAACCACAGGGACCATGCACTTGGTGAAACTAGGAGTCTGCATTCTGAAATGAGTGAGTAAGCCAGCTGAAAGTCCTGCGGCTACGCTGTGGTATGGGGAAACCAGGGTTGGCATTTGGAGATGCACTAGTTCTTTAAAAAAAAAAAAAAAAAACCCAGTAGCAGCTGCAGTTATGACGGTGAAAACCACACAGTGAAACATGGCAGGAGCAGGCTATGTCAATCTCTCTGTGTCTGGCATGGAGGACAGACTGCTGCTGATTCCCTCAGGGTGAGGGGGCAGAGGGGAAAGCCACAAAGAGAAAGAAACTGTGCTGCTTGCAGCTGGCTCCCTGGCAGTCTGGAGACACTCCTGCCGGGGGCCATACCCACAGCCCAGAGCCACACCAGGAAACCCACTGTGATGGGGAGTGTATCCCACAGCACCACTCACACACCACAATATCGGCCATGGACAGTGGCCTTGGGTGCATACACAGCTAGTTGTCCCGGAGCTAGGAAGGTGGAGCTGTGTGAAAAGGGGTGGGGGGGGTTGAGACACCCCATTCAGCCATCTTTGCATCAGGCTGCAAGCACCCCTGCACGGCCCGGCGGCCCAGGGCTTCCCTTGAGGGACAGCGCACACTTGTGATGTAGCACAGCTTTCCCTCAGCAGAGGTCCTGGAAGATCACAGCTGAAAGGGGGGTCCACTTGGAAATCCCAGGGATGCTATGTCAATGCCAGGGACTTGTGGGTCAGTGGCAGAGAAAATCTGGGGCAAAACTGAAATGATGGCTTAGACTCTTGCAACAGCCTTGAATCTCCGGGAACACCTGGGAGGTTTGATTATTAAAGCTGCCCTGCCTCCCTAACCACCCAGACACACACCCCAGATTCAGGGCGGACAGCACCAACAACACACCCAAACTGAGTTCACAAATTGAACCCCACAAGAATCATTTCCCACAAACCACAAAGACAAAGTTGAGGACAACTGATTTGAGGGGAATAGGTGACTCGCAGGTGCCATCTGCTGGTTAGTTAGAGAAAGTGTACACCACCAAGTTGTAGATCTGAAAAATTAGATTGGTATTTTTTACAACTTGAAAGAACCCTATCAAGCAAAACAAATGCCAAGAGGCCAAAAACAACAGAAAATTTTAAAGTATATGATAAAACCAGATGATATGGAGAACCCAATCCCAAACACCCAAATCAAAATATCAGAAGAGACACAGTACTTGGCACAATTAATCAAAGGACTACAATCAAAGAATGAGAGCATGGCACAGGATATAAAGGACATGAAGAAGAACATGGCACAGCCTATAAAGTACATAAAGAAGACCATAGAAGAGCATAAAGAAGAAATTGCAAGAGTAAATAAAAAAAATAGAAGATCTTATGGAAATAAAAGAAACTGTTGGCCAAGTCTGGACACCCATAATACAAGATTAGGGGAAGCTGAACAATGACTCAGTGTCCTAGAGGACCGCAGAACAGAAAATGAAAGAACAAAAGAAAGAATGGAGAAAAAAATAAAAAAAAAATCAAAATGGATCTCAGGGATATGATAGATAAAATAAAACATCCAAATTTAAGACTCATTGGTGTCCCAGAAGGGGAAGAGAAGGGGAAAGGTCTAGAAAGAGTATTCAAAGAAATTGTTGGGGAAAACTTCCCAAACCTTCTACACAATATAAATACACAAAGCATAAATGCCCAGTAAACTCCAAATAGAACAAATCCAAATAAACCCACTCCAAGACATATTCTGATCAGACTGTCAAATACTGAAGAGAAGGAGCAAGTTCTGAAAGCAGCAAGAGACAAGCAATTCACCACATACAAAGGAAACAACATAAGACTAAGTAGTGACTACTCAGTGGCCACCATGGAGGCAAGAAGGCAGTGGCATGACATATTTAAAATTCTGAGAGAGAAAAATTTTCAACCAATAATACTTTATCCAGCAAAACTCTCCTTCAAATTTGAGTGAGAGCTTAAATTTTTCACAGACAACAAATGCTGAGAGATTTTGCCAATAAAAGACCTGCCCTACTTCAGATACTAAAGGGAGCCCTATTGACAGAGAAACAAAGAAAGGAGAGAGAAACATAGAGAATTTTAACAGACATATATAGAACCTTACATCCCAAATCACCAGGACACACATTTTTCTCTAATGATCACAGATCTTTCTCTAGAATAGACCATATGCTGGGACATAAAACAAGCCTCAATAAATTAAAAAAAAATTGAATATATTCAAAGCATATTCTCCGACCACAATGGAATACAAATAGAAGTCAATAATTTTTTATTTATAACTCCACTATTTACTTCCTACATGATATAAAATACACAAACTCTAATGACAAATCAGCGGTTTTGGACTCAACGTAAAATATGCAATTTTTGACAAGAACTATATAAAGGTGGGGGAATGGAGGAGTATAGGAACATAGTTTACATGACCTATTGAAGTTAAGTTGGTATCAAAGAAAAACAAGAGTGTTATGGATTTAAGAGGTTAATTTTAAGCCCCACAGTAAACACAAAGAAATTATCAGAGAACATGACCATAGAGATGAAAAGTAAGTATGGGTTATGAGAAGTGGGGGAAGGGGCAATGGGGAGTTAAGAAAGGAGTGTAGGGTTTCTGTTTGGGGTGAAGGGAAACTTCTAGAAATGGATGGTGGGAAGCTGATAGCATTACAACATTCTAAATGTGATTAATCCCACTAATGGAATGCTAGGGAGGGGTGGAATGGGAAGATTTAGGCTGTATATATGTTTCCATAATTGGAAAAAAAAAAGTCTAAATGGATGACAACTGAATGCCAAGGATGATCCTTGATGGGATCTGAGGATGGAGGACAGGAGGCTCAAAGGGACATAGTTGAGACATAAGAAAAAAAAAAAAAAGGAAATATAGAATGTAAGCTTTGTATCAACATTGAATTTCTTGAACTTATTAGCCGCACTTAATAGGATTGCATAAAAGAATGTTCTTGTTCACAGGAATTGTATATGTGCATTACAGGTTTGTTCAAGGATGTGTGCAGCTTGCTCTCATATGTTCAGAAGACAGAGCAATAGATGACGGATGATAGATAGGGAGGGAGGGAAAGAGAAATGGTGGTGTGACAGCATGTTAAAGTTGGTGGATCGGGGTATCAGGGGAGGGGGGTCAGGGTATGCTGGAGTTCTGTCTATGGGGTTTGTATTGTTTTTGCAACTGTACCTATAGCTTTGAATTTATTTCAAAATAAAATTTAAAAAAAAAGGGACATAAAGAAGACCCTAAAAGAGCATAAAGAAGAAATTGCAAGAGTAAATTAAAAAAATGGACAATCTTATGGAAATAAAAGAAACTGTCAACCAAATTTAAAAGATTCTGGAAACTCATAGTACAAGACTAGAAGAAGCTGAACAGTGAATCAGTGACCTAGAGGATGACAGAATGGAAAATGAAAGAACAAAAGAAAGAATGGGGAGAAAATCAAAAAAATCAAAATGGACCTCAGGGATATGATAGATAATATAAAATGTCCAAATAAAGATTCATTGGTGTTCCAGAAGGGGAAGAGAAGGGTAAAGGTCTAGAAAGAGTATTCAAAGAAATTGTTGGGGAAAACTTCCCAAATCTTCTAAACACCATAAATACACAAATCTTAAATGCCCAGCAAACTCGAAATAGAATAAATCCAAATAGGCCCACTCTGATACATATTCTGATGAGACTGTCAAATACAGAAGAGAAAGAGCAAGTTCTGAAAGCAGCAAGAGAAAAGCAATTCACCACATACAAAGGTAACAACATAAGACTAAGTAGTGACTACTCAGCAGCCACTATGGAGGCAAGAAGGCAGTGGCATGACACATTTAAAATTCTGAGAGAGAAAAATTGCCAACCAAGAATTCTTTATACAAAAATTTGATGGAGAGCTTAAATTTTCACAGACAAACAAATGCTGAGAGACTTTGCTAACAAGAGACCTGCCCTACTTCATATACTAAAGGGAGCCCTACCGACAGAGAAACAAAGAAAGGAGAGCAAGAGATGGAGAAAGGTTCAGTACTAAAGAGATTCAGTATGGGTACATTAAAGGACATTAAGAGAGAGAGGGAAAAAATATATCTGACAAACATAAACCAAAGGATAGGATGGCTGATTCAAGAAATGCCTTCACAGTAATAACTCTGAATGTAAATAGACTAAACTCCCCAATTAAAAGATACAGATTGGCAAAATGGATCAAAAAAAAATGAACCATCGATATGTTGCATACAAGGGACTCATCTTAGACACAGGGACACAAAGAAATTGAAAGTGAAAGGATGGAAAAAAATATTTCATGCAAGCTACAGCCAGAAGAAAGCAGGAGTAGCAATATTAATCTCAGATAAAATAGACTTTAAATGCAAGGATGTTTTGAGAGACAAAGAAGAACACTACATACTAATAAAAGAGGCAATTCAACAAGAAGAAATAACAATCATAAATGTTTATGTACCCAATCAAGGTGCAACAAAATACATGAGACAAACACTGGCAAAACTAAAGGAAGCAATTGATGTTTCCACAATAATTGTGGGAGACTTCAACACATCACTCTCTTTTATAGACAGATCAACCAGACAGACCAATAAGGAAACTGAAAACCTAAACAATCTGATAAATGAATTGGATTTAACAGACATATGTAGAACATTACATCCCAAATCACCAGGATACACATTCTTCTCTAGTGCTCATGGAACTTTCTCCAGAATAGATCATATGCTGGGACATAAAACAAGCCTCAATAAATTTTAAAAAATTGAAATTCTTCAAAGCACATTCTCTGACCACAATGGAATACAATTAGAAGTCAATAACCATCAGAGACTTAGAAAATTCACAAATACCTGGGGATTAAACAACACACTCCTAAACAATCAGTGGGTTAAAGAAGATATAGCAAGAGAAATTGCTAAATATATAGAGATGAATGAAAATGAGAACACAACATACCAAAACCTATGGGATGCAGCAAAAGCGGTACTGAGGGGGAAGTTAAAGCACTAAATGAATACATTAAAAAGGAAGAAAGAGCTAAAATCAAAAAACTAATGGATCAACTGAAGAAGCTAGAAAATAAACAGCAAACCAATCCTAAACCAAGTAGAAGAAAAGAAATAACAAGGATTAGAGCAGAAATAAATGACATAGAGAACAAAAAAAAAAACAATAGAGAGAATAAATAACACTAAAAGTTGGTTCTTTGAGAAGATCAACAAGATTGACAAGCCCGTAGCTAGACTGACAAAATCTCAAAGAGAGAAGACCCATATAAACAAAATAATGAATGAAAAAGGTGACATTGCTGCGGATCCCAAACAAATTTTAAAAATTATAAGAGGATACTATGAAAAACAGTATGCCAACAAACTGGATAATGTAGAGGAAATGGACAATTTCCTGGAAACATATGAACAACCTAGACTGACCAGAGAAGAAACAGAAGACCTCAACCAACCAATAACAAGCAAAGAGATCCAATCAGTCATCAAAAAACTTCCCAAACTTTCCAAAAAGAACTGACACCAATCTTACTTAAACTCTTGCAAAACATCAAAGAAAATGGAACACTATCTAACTGATTTTATGAAGCTAACATCAATCTAATACCAAAACCAGGCAAAGATGCTACAAAAAAGGAAAACTACAAGCCTATCTCCCTAAAGAATATAGATGCAAAAATTCTCAACAAAATACTTGCAAATCAAATCCAAAGACACATTAAGAGAATCATACACCATGACCAAGTGGGGTTCATTCCAGGCATGCAAGGATGGTTCAACATAAGGAAATCAATCAATGTGTTACAATACATTAACAAATCAAAATAGAAAAATCAAATGATCTCAATAGATGCTGAAAAAGCATTCGACAAAATCCAACATCCCTTTTTGACAAAAACACTTTAAAAGGTAGGAATTAAAGGAAACTTCCTCAACATGATAAAGAGCATATATGAAAAACCCACAGCCAGCATAGTACTCAATTGCGAGAGACTGAAAGCCTTCCCTCTAAGATCAGGAACAAGACAAGGATGCCCGCTGTCACCACTGTTATTCAACATTGTGCTGGAAGTGCTAGCCAGGGCAATCTAGCAAGACAAAGAAATAAAAGGCATCCAAATTGGAAAGGAAGAAGTAAAACCATCACTGTTTGCAGATGATATGATCTTATATCTGGAAACCCGGAGAAATCAACGATACAGCTACTAGAGCTAATAAACAAATTTAGCAAAGTAGCGGGATACAAGGTTAATGCACATAAGTCAGTAATGTTTCTATATGCTAGAAATGAACAAATTGAAGAGACACTCAAGAAAAAGATACCATTTTCAATAGCAACTAAAAAAATCAAGTACCTAGGAATAAACTTAACCAAAGATGTAAAAGACCTGTACAAAGAAAACTACATAACTCTACTAAAAGAAACAGAAAGGGACCTTAAAAGATGGAAAAACATTCCATGTTCATGGATAGGAAGGCTAAATGTCATTAAGATGTCAATTCTACCCAAACTCGTCTACAGATTCAATGCAATCCCAATCAAAATTCCAACAACCTACTTTGCAGACTTGGAAAAGCTAGTTATCAAATTTATTTGGAAAGGGAAGATGCCCTGAATTCCTAAAAATACTCTAAAAAACAAAAACAAAGTGGGAGAACTTACACGCCCTGAGTTTGAAACTTATTATAAAGCCACAGTTGTAAAAACAGCATGGTACTGGCACAAAGATAGACATACTGATCGAATTGAGAACTCAAAGGTAGACCCCCAGATCTATGGCTGACTGATCTTTGATAAGGCCCCCAAAGCCACTGAACTGGGACATAACAGTCTTTTCAACAAATGGGGCTAGGAGAGTTGGATACCCATATCCAAAAGAATGAAACAGGACCCCTACCTCACACCCTACACAAAAATTAACTCAAAGTGGATCAAAGATCTCAATATAAAAGACAGTACCATAAAACTCCTAGAAGATAATGTAGGGCAACATCTTCAAGACCTTGTATTAGGTGGCCACTTCCTAGACTTTACACCCAAAGCACAAGCAACAAAAGAAAAAATAGATAAATGGGAACTCATCAAGCTTAGAAGTTTCTGTACCTCAAAGGAATTTGTCAAAAAGGTGAAGAGGCAGCCCACTCAATGGGAAAAAATTTTTGGAAACCATGTATCTGACAAAAGACTGATATCTTGCATATTTAAAGAAATCCTACAATTCAATGACAATAGTATACACAGTCCAATTATAAAATGGGGAAAAGATATGAAAAGACAGTTCTCTGAAGAGGAAATACAAATGGCCAAGAAACAAGAAAAAATGTTCAGTTTCACTAGCTATTAGAGAGATGCAAATTAAGACCACAATGAGATACCATCCCACACCAATTAGAATGGCTGTCTTTAAACGAACAGGAAACTACAAATGCTGGAGAGGATGTGGAGAAATTGGAACTCTTATTCATTGTTGGTGTATAATTGTATAATGGTTGGTGTAACCATTGCATAATGGTTCAGCCACTCTGGAAGTCAGTCTGGCACTTCCTTAGAAAACTAGGAAGTTACCCTTTGATCCAGCAATTGCACTTCTAGGTACATACCCAGAAGATCGGAAAGCAGTGACACAAACAGATATCTGCGCACCAATTGTTCATAGCAGCATTATTCACAATTGCCAAGAGATGGAAACAACCCAAATGTCCTTCAACAGATGAGTGGATAAATAAAATGTGGTATGTACACATGATGGAATACTACATGGCAGTAAGAAGGAACGATGTTGTGAAACATATGACAACATGGATGAACCTTGCAGACATAATGCTGAGCGAAATCAACCAGGCACAAAAAGTGAAATATTATATGCTACCACTAATAGGAACATTGTAAACATTATGAGGCACAAAGTAGGTCACTATATACTCAGAAAAGGGTCAATTCAATAAGAAGACATAAAAATTGTAAACCTATATGCACCCATAGGCAATGCCCACAAATAAATGAAGCATATATTGACAGATATAAGGAGAGAAATAGACTGTTCTACATTTAAAAACTTCAATGCACCACTTTCAATAATGGATAGAACATCTAGGCAGAAGATTGAAAGGAAATGTCAGTCTTGAATGATACTATAAACTAACTAGACCTAACAGACATATACAGACACTTCAGCCAACAAAAGAATACACATTCTTCTCTAGTGCATATGGATATTTTCATGGGTAGAGCACATTAGATCATAAAACAATTCCTGATAAATTTAAAAATACTGAAAGCATACAATGTATCTTCTCTGACCACATGGAATGAAGCTAGAAATTAATAACAGAGGGAGAACTGGAATATTCACAAATATGTGGAAATTAACAATGCAATCTTAAATAACCAGAGGGCCTCAGAAGAAATCATAAGGGAAAATTTTGAAATTCCTTAAATAAATGAAAATAAGAATACAACATACCAAAACTTATGTGATTCAACAAAGGCATTGCTTAGAGGGATATTTAGAGTTCTCATGTTTACATGAAAAAAGAAGAAAGATCTCAATCAGAGACATAATCTCACAACTGGAGGATCTAGAAAAAGAAGAGCACACACCAAACCCAAAGTGAGCTGAAGGAAGGAAATAAACATTAAAGCAGAGATAAAGGAAATAGAGGGAAAAAAAGCAATATAGAGAATCAATGGCACCAAAAGTTGGTTCTTGGAAAAGATCAATAAAATTGTAAAACCCATTAGCCAGAATGACAAAGAAAGAGAAGGGCAAATAACTGAAATCACCAAAGTGGGAACTTTACTACCAAACTTATAGATAAAAAAGGATTATAAGAAGATACTATGAACGATTATATGCCAGAAAGTTAGATAACCTACATGAAATTGACAGATTCCAAGAAGCACACTAATTATTTACACTGACTCCAAAAGAAATAGAAGAGCTGAACAGAAACATTACAAGTAAAGATATTGAATAAGTCATCAAAACCTCCAAACAAAGAATAATAACCCAAGAATAGATGGCTTCACTGGTGAATTTTATCAAACATTGCAAGAAGAATTAATAACAATCATGCTCAAACTATTCCAAAAAAATTGAAGAAGAGGGAATACTCCCTAATTCATTCTATGAGGTCAACATCACCCTAATACCAAAGCCAGATAAAGATACCACAAGAAAATAGATGCCAATATCCTGTATGGATATAGATGCAAAAATTTTCAACAAAATTCTAGCAAACTAAATACAACAGCACATTAAAAGAATATTACACCATGAACAATGAGGATTTATCCCAGGTTTGTGAGAGGGGTTCAATATAAGAAAATCAATTAATGCAATACACCACTTTAATACAGCAAAGTGAAAAACCACATGGACATCTTAATTGATGCAGAAAAGGCATTTGACAAAATCTAGCCCCACTTCTTGATAAAAACATTTAGAAAACTAGAAAGAGAAGTAAATTTCCTCAATGTGATAAAGGACATTTATGAAAAATCCACAGCAAGTATCATACTCAATAGTCAAAAACTGAAAGTTTTCCCTCTAAGATCAGAAAAAAGACAAGGATGCCCATGGTCACCACTGTTATTCAACATGGTACTGGAAGTTCTAGCCAGAGCAGCCAAGGCAATTAGGTAAGAAAAAGAAATAAAATGCACCCAAATTGGAAAGGAAGAAATAAAACTTTCATATTTGCTGATGACATGGTCCTATATAGAGAAAATCCTGAAAAATTCATTAAAAAGTTACTATATCTAATAAGCAAATTCAGCAAAATGTGGGGTACAAGATCAACATGCAAATTTCAGGAGTGTTTCTGCATACTAGTAGTGAATGAGCTGAAGAGACAATCAGAAAAAATTCCATTTACAATAGCAACAAAAGGAACTATATAGGAATAAATTTAACCAAGGATGTAAAGGACTTGTACAAAGAAAACTACAAAACATTGCTAAAAGAAATCAAAGAAGACCCAAATAAATGAAAGGGGATTCTGTGTTCATGGACTGGAAGACTAAATATCATTAGGAAGTCAATTCTATGCAAAAAGATTTACAGATTTAATACAATCCCAATCAAAATTCCAACAGCCTTCTTTGCAGAAATTGCAATGTCAATCATCAAATATACATGGAAGGGTAAGGGGCCCTGAATAGCCAAAACCATCTTGAAAAAAGAATGAAGTTGAAGAACTCACAACTCCCAATTTTAAAACTTATTATGAAGATACTGTAAGCAAAATAGCATGCTCATGGCACAAGGACAGAAATATAAACCAGTGGAATTTCATTGAGAGTTCAGAAATAAACCTCATTTCTATGGCCAATTGATTTTTGACAAGGGGCCATGTCCACTAAATGGGGAAAGAATAGTCTCTTCAACTAATGGTGCTGGGAAAGCTGGATATCCATATGCAAAAGAATGAAAGTGGACCCGTATGTCACACCATATACAAAAAATAACTAAAAATGGATCAAAGACCTAAATACAACAACCAAAACTATAAAACTCCTAGAAGAAAACATAGGGGTAAATCAGCATACAGGGTAAAAGCTGATATTGTCTGTATTTTAAAACTTAAACTTCTGTGGGAGACCAAAGGAAGCAATGTTTATTTTATCCCAAATTTAGATTTTCTGTAGCACACTATCTAATTTAACCTGTCTGGTCAGTTTATTTAAACAACCTAATTTCACAGAACCTAGAATAGGGAATGAGATCTTGGTATTCTGTACAGGTTGTTGGTATATGCTGATACATCCCAGAATATTTTGGACAGAACATAAAAAAGTATTTGCAAAGTCCCTTAAGGAAATGCAGAAATCCGCTACCTGGGGAATTCCTGATGTTCTCTCAAGCATTAGGACTCCCAATTCAATAAGCCAAGCCCTCAGTCTTGAGGCTTGCCCTTATGAAACATTTCTATAATGGCAAAGCTAAGCCTACTAATAATTATGCCTAAGAGTCACCCCCAGAGAACCTCTTTTGTTGCTCAGATGTGGCCTCTCTCTAAGCCCATGTGGCAGGTGAACTCACTAACCTCCCCCCTACATGGGACTTGACTCCCAGGGGTGTAAATCTCCCTGGCAATGTAGAACATGACTCTCAGGAATAAGTCTGGCCCTGGCATCATGGGATTAACAATGGTTTCTTGACCAAAAAGTGGAAGAGAAATGAAACAAAATAAGTTTCAGTGGCTCAGAGATTTCAAAGAGTTGAGAGGTCATTCTGGAGGTTACCCTTATGCAAGCTTCAGCCAGATATTGAAAATTGCCACAGTGTGCCAAGCCCCAACCAACAGTATTCCTAAAACCCTAAAGAATACCATGGGCTCTATCTAAAACTCTATAAAAGTTTTACATATTAAGTTTATTTTTTCAGAAACTTAAAGCCTCCAGATGCTTCTATGCCAGATGATCCCTGAAATCCAGAAGTACCAGTCTCTCCAAGAACATCAACCAGTTTCATTCCTCTGCACCATAATGTCGACACCCCTTTTCAGTATGAAGAAGTGATAATGGCCATTGTCCAGATATCCCTGAAGATTGAGAGAATGATTGAATGAGAGGGAGGAGTTGTAACTGAGAAGTTGAGATTTAACAAATGATTATGACTACCAACTCATTATACAGATATTTCTTTTTAGTTTCTAGTGTACTAGAATAGCCAAAAGGGAATACCTGAAATTACTGAACTGTGATCCAGTAGCCTTGATCTTTGATAATGATTGTATAACTAGATAGCTTTCATCTTGTGACTGTGTGATCATAAAAACTTTGTGACTCAAACATTGGGACCTCTATTGTGGGACTTGCCCTTATGAAGCTTGTTACTGCAAAGGAGAGGCTAAACTTGCATGTAATTGTGCCTAAGAATCTCCCCTTGAGTGCCTCTTTGTTGCTCAGATGTGGCCCTCTCTCTCTCTCTGACTGAGCCACCTCGGCAGTTGAACTCACTGCCCTCCCCCCTACATGGGACCCGACTCCCAGGGGTGTAAATCTCCCTGGCAACGCAGGATATGACTCCCGGGGATGAATCTGGACCCGGCATCGTGGGACTGAGAACATCTTCTTGACCACAAGGGGGATGCAAAATGAAGAAATAGTTTCAGTGGCTGAGAGATTTCAAATGGAGTTGAGAGGTCACTCTGGTGGACATTCTTATGCACTATATAGATAACACCTCTTAGGTTTTAATGTATTGGAATAGCTAGAAGTAAATACCTGAAACTACCAAACTCCAACCGAGTAGTCTGGACTCCTGAAGACACTTGTATAATAATGTAGATTACAAGGGGTGACAGTGTGATTGTGAAAACCTTGTGGATCACATTCCCTTTATCTAGTGTATGGATGGATGAGTAGAAAAATCGGGATAAAAACTAAATGACAAATAGGGTGGGATGAGGGGGATGGTTTGGGTGTTCTTTTTTTACTTTTATTTTTTATTCTTATTCTAATTCTTTCTGATGTAAGGAAAATGTTCAAAAATAGATAGGGGTGATGAATGCACAACTATAAGATGGTACTGTGAACAGTTGATTGTATACCATGGATGATTGTACGGTATGTGAATATATATCAATAAAACTGAATTAAAAACAAACAACAACAACAAAAAAAAAAGCTTTGTGACTGATACCCCCTTTATCTAGTGTACAGGACTGTGATCCCCAAGAAGGATGCAGACTAGATGAGCACTGTGATTGTCCTGGCTTTCTGCCAGGTGGAAGTTTCTGGGCAGCTCAAGTATCCTCACTAAGTTGAGAAGACAGAGACCAGAGACCAGAGAGGTCAAAGTGCCTAGAATTTATGGAGCACAGTACAACAGATGAGAAATTTGCAAAGAGACAGCTCTGCAGATCTACAAAGTTGTTGTCTGGAATGTTTGCAGAGTACTCATTTGCACATCCATGGAATAAAACTCACTGAGACTGGGGAAATAGCCGCAGGGAAGTAGCAGGCTGAATACTTTCCAGATTTCAACAACAGAGTGGAGAAACTTCATAATATGCAAAGGGTAGAAACCTCATAAGAGTCATACCTTAGTAATGGGGCTAAATGAGTACTAGAGTAAAGGCTGCTCTCAACTCACCCTAGCAAAGCTGAAAAGCAAGTGTCAAAAGGATCAAACTCATCTGTGAATAATTTAACTGCTTACCCTAACAAAGCATAATACACTTTAAAAGAATACAACAAAATCAGGTGCTCAACAACATAAGAGCCACAATGCCTGGAATCCAATAAAAATTATCAAACATGAAAAGAAGCACAAAAATATTACATACAACCAGAAGAAAAATCAATAGATGGAAACAAAACAAGAAAATATGAATATGTTGAAATTAGCAGACAAAAATCCTTAAAACACCTACTATTGATATTATAAATATACTCAAAGACTTAAAGAAAAACATGAATACAATAATAAGAATGGAAGATACAAAAATTACCCAAGTGGAAATTTTAGAGATGAAAAGAAAAAACACAGACTCTGATTAACAGAAGAAAGGATTGCTGAACATAAAACTATAGCAAAAGAAACAATCCAAAATAAACACAAAGAGAAAAAATGAACAGAGCATCAGCTACTTATAGGACAATATCAAGCAATAATTATGTATTTGTAATACATTTATATCTAATAGACAAACATACAGACTATATCTTTTAAAATCTAATATATAAATGAGAAAGATGGTCCAATAACAAAGTGGACAAAGACTTGAATAGGCATTTCACAAAAGAGGATACCCAAATGAGCACTAAAAAGATACCCAACCTCATCAATCATCATAGGAAGATGCAATTTAAAAACACAACAAAGATATGATACACCCACCAGAATGTGTAAATAAAAAAGACTGATAGTACCAAAAGTAGACAGGAATGTAAAGCAACCAACATTTTCATACATTGATGGTGGAGATGTTGTAAACTGGTACAAGCTCTTTGGAAAACTTGTTCTACTATAGCTGAATATATGTCTATTCTATGACTCTGCAACACCATTCCTAGATACACATTGAATATAAATGCATAAACATTTCAGAGGAAAAAAAGAGACAACAATTTTCATATCAGCAGCATTCACAATAGCCCGAAACTGGAAACAGCCCAAATGTCAATTGTCATTGGATGGATAAACAAATTGTGGTGTATTCATTCAAAGTAATGTGAAATATTATTGCTATATACACCATGGATGAATTTCATAAACATAATATTGAGCAAAAGAAGATATAAAAGAATACATAGTGTTTGTTCCATTTACGTGATGTTTGAGAACATGCAAAACTAATCTATGCTGATAGAAGTTAAGATAGTGGTTACCTTGAAGGGCACAGTTACTAGAAGGGAGCATAAGGAAGTTTCTGGGGTGCTGGTAACAATCTGTTTATTGATCTAGGCAGGTGGTAACACGAGTGTGTTCATTTTGTGAAAATTCATCAAGATACATACCCCTGATTGTGCACACTCCTGTATGAAGCTATACTGTGCTTATTTAAGTAAAATGAAAAAATCAGTAATGGGAAGTCTGATGAGAGCTTTGGAAAATAGCGGGATGATATGCAGGTGCATCATGGAGGACTGAGGAAGTCAAGACAGGGAACTTGGAGGACATAGCATTTAAAATAAACTACAGGAACTAGCCAGGGGAAAGTGGATATGATATGGTGGGGGGTAGGGGTGGAAATGGAAAGGCTTCCTGGGAAGGGAAGAATGTGAACAAAAGCCTGAGGCATGAAAGAGCATTGCTCATTCAAGATACTGAAAGAAGACTGACCAGAGCAAATAGAGCTAGGACAGAAGTGGCAAGAAATGTGGTTAGAGAAGTAGTCAGAGTCCAGATCAGGCAGCACCTTATAAGCTATATTAAGTTTCAAATTCAAAGTTTATCACAAGATTGACCTTTCCTGATTTTTATTGTTAAAAGATGGCTACAGCATGGAGAATTGATTATAGGGAAGGAAGACTGGATTTGGAGTGACTATTTAGGAGAAAGTTGCAGTAACCCAGATAAGAATCATGGTGGATTCCATTTGGCTGGATTGAGGGAACAGAGAGAAAGAAATGTAGCATCAAAGTTGATGATTGGATGTAAGGTGTGAAGGAAAGGCATGAGTCAGAGAGACTTCCCGGACAATTGGGTGGATGATACCAGATACTGAGATAAGGAACACTAGAGAATGATTAGGTCAAAGAGAAAAGATGTGTCCTGTTTTGAACATTTGAGTTTGAGATCTCAGCAGGACATCCAAGGGACATCTCAAGTAGGCAGTTAGATATATCCATCCAATATTCTGGAGAGAGGTCTGAATTGGAGATATAGGTTATGTTAGCAATTCTACTTCTTATTGACAGCTGAATGCCTGGTGGGATAATGCTTTGCTATACTAACATACACATTTTTTTCCTCCACAATTTGTTTTACCCAGTAACTCACCCCAAATAAGGCAAGACCTGGCCATAACATACTCATTGCATCAAGAGGATTGCTATCTATTAATGAAAGAGAACAAAAGAGTCAAACTTTTACTTCTAAGTCTAAGTACTAAAGGACTTGAAGCCCCAAATTTATATAAACAGCAGATTCAGAAGGATAGGTGATCAGTCAGAATTAATTTTTCTGCCCTCCAAAAGATAAAGGGTTTGGGGGCAGCAAAAGAGTTGAAAGAGAAGTAACAGATCCTAGATTTAGGTTGCTTCTCTGATAGGGGCCCTATTCCTCACCCTCCAACCCCACCCTGTGCTGAGACATGGAGGAAGGAGAGGAAACAAAAGAAACCCCAGATATGTTAGGGAGTTAAATATTAGAGTAAACTGTGTCTCATTTCTCACGTGAAGCCCAGGGATGTGGTGGGTCTTATAGCTGCCTTAACATTCCCCAGTGAAGCATGGGGAAATCATAGAAGTTGCTGAGAGAAAGGGGAACTGGACTCTAGAGACAGAGCAGTGATTTTAATGAATTAATGACCAAAGGACAGATGGGAATAAGCCGGTCTCAAAGAATGTAAAACTCTTACTAAAATCTCACTAACTTGCCCCTAATTTACCCAATATATCAGCAAGCTAATGCCAGAAAAATACAGCATGACAAACTATCCCAACACTCAGTGGCTTTTAACAGTAATCATTTATTTAGCTTGTGTCTACAGGTGAGCTGGGAATCAGTTGATCTAGGCTGGCATGGCTGGGGGTAAATTCTGCTATACGTGTCTCTCACTCTTTTCCCTGGGACCAATGGGTTAGCTCAGTCTTGTCTGTCTCGTGGTTTCAGTGAAGATACAAGAATGAACCTAACTGTGTGTATATGTTTCAAGCCCATGATCACATCAGGCCTGCTAATATCCCACTGACTAAAGCAAGTCCGATGGCTGAGCCCAGAATCAAAGACTGGATGTTTTAGTTTGCTAATGCTGCCAGAATGCAAAACACCAGATATGGATTGGCTTTTATAAAAGGGGATTTATTTGGTTACAAAGTTACAGTCTGAGGGCCATAAAGTGTCCAAGGTAACACATCAGCAATCGGGTACCTTCACTGGAGGATGGCCAATGGTGTCCGGAACACCTCTGTTAGCTGGGAAGGCATGTGGCTGGCGTCTGCTCCAAAGTTCTGGTTTCAAAATGGCTTTCTCCTAGGACATTCCTGTCTAGGCTGCAGTTCCTCAAGAATGTCACTCTTAGTGGCACTTGGGGTATTTGTCCTCTCTTAGCGTCTCCAGAGCAAGAGTCTGCTTTCAACAGCCATCTTCAAAATGCCTTTCATCTGCAGCTCCTGTGCTTTCTTCAAAATGTCCCTCTTGGCTGTAGCTCCTCTTCAAAATGTCACTTAGAGCTGCAATGAGTTCCCTCTGTCCGTCAGCTCATTTATATGGCTCCAGTGACTCAACTTAGACCCACCCCAAATGGGCGGAGCAAAACCTCCATGGAAATTATCCAATCAGAGTCATCACCCACAGCTGGGTGGGGCACATCTCCACAGAAACACTCAAAGAATTACAATCTAATCAACACTGATAACATCTGCCCACACAAGATTACATCAAAGATAATGGTGTTTGGGGGGACATAATACATTCAAACTGGCACATTCCACCCCCTGGACCCCAAAATGACATTATCTTTCCATATACAAAATACATTCATCCCACAACATCACAGAAACTTAAATCATTTCAGTAACAATAGTTAAGTACAAAATTCCATCAAAATCAATTATACGCATGGTCAGTCCTAAGGCATAATTTTCCTTTAGCTGTGGATCTGTGAACTTAGAACAAGTTATGTGCTTACAATATACAAAGGAGGGACATTCATAGGATAAACTTTCTCATTGCCATAAGGAAAAACAGAAAGGAAAACAGGGTTAACAGGACCAAAACAATTTCTAAAACCCGCAGGATAAACTCCATTAGATTTCAAAGTCTGAGAGTTGTTAAAAGAATGATGTTGCATCCTTGAGGCTTGAGAGAGCAGGAGTCTAACCCTTCCTAAGGGCCTTTTCTGTAGCCCTTTCCTCTCCAAACGCTGGGGTGAGTGCTCCAACATATCCACACATTGGGGAGACCACCTTTTTGGCTCCACCCTCCTCAAACATTGGGGCAGCTCCTGTATTCCCTTCCATCTCCAGGGCACATGCTCAACCCCTTGAGAACAGCGTGGTGGCAGCCAGGCTCTCCCCAATTCCCTGGGAATGTTCTCCACCCTTTTTGAGGCTTGGGGTGGTACAACATTTCCTGAGCATCGAGGCAGAAGGCCCGCCCCTCGACTTCCAGGGCAAACTCACCCTTTCCATGCATGTGGGTTGTTCTGCTCTCCCAGCCCGAGACCTCTTGACTCCAGACCTCAATCTCCATGGCTCTGTCTTTGAAGAAATTTTTCCTTCAATTTGTTCCTTGTTTGTCTTCTCCAGTCCAGATTGGCCATGGCTCTGTCTATAAAGATCTCACAAAAATTCTGTTGGCTTCACATGAAGTACACAGGGGTCAAAGCCGTCAGACAATAGGACTTTCCACAAATCCTTTCTGCTTAACTCCTTTTCCAATCTTGGCTTGTACTGAAATGGTGGCTGGGTTCCTTGTTTGGTTACATCTTCATGTTGGGCTGTAGCTTCTGGTATTCCACCCCCTGGAAGCCTGTAATTGTCCAAGCCATTAGCTGCTGGTTTCTTTGAACACAAGAGTTCAGTTTTAAGTTTATCTCTCTCCACTTGCATTTTACTATAAGCTGCAAGGAGAAGCCAGGGTACATCCTCCACACATAGTCTGGAGATATCCTCAGCTAAGTATTCCAGGCTGTTGCTTTCAAATTCTTCCTTGCATCTGACACCAGGACTCAATTTTGCCAAATTCTCTGCCACTTTAAAACAAGGATCACCTTTCTTCCAGTTCACAACAAAACATTCATCATTTCTGTTCAAGGCCTTGTCAGAAGTACCTTTAGAGTCCATATTTCCACAGTCTCTTCAAAGCAGTTTAGGCCTTTTCTATCAAGCTCCTCACAATTCTTCCAGAATCTTCCCCTTATCCATTTAAAAAGCTGTTCCAACATCTCTGGTGTTTGCAAACTCAGCAGCAAAAGCACCCCACTCCTGGTACCAAAATCTGTTCTAGTTTGCTAATGCTGCTGGCATGCAAAACACCAGATATGGATTGGCTTTTAAAAAAAAAGGGATTTATTTGGTTACAAAGTTACAGTCTAAGGGCCATAAAGTGTCCAAGGTAACACATCAGCAATTGGGTACCTTCACTGGAGGATGGCCAATGGTGTCCGGAACACCTCTGTTAGCTGGGAAGGCATGTGGCTGGAGTCTGCTCCAAAGTTCTGGTTTCAAAATGGCTTTCTCCTAGGACATTCCTTTCTAGGCTGTCAGTTCCTCAAGAATGTCACTCTTAGTGGCACTTGGGGTATTTGTCCTCTCTTAGAGTCTCCAGAGCAAGAGTCTGCTTTCAACAGCAGTCTTCAAAATGTCTTTCATCTGCAGCTCCTGTGCTTTCTTCAAAATGTCCCTCTTGGCTGTAGCTCCTCTTCAAAATGTCACTTACAGCTGCACTGAGTTCCCTCTGTCCATCAGCTCATTTATATGGCTCCAGTGACTCATTTAGACCCACCCCGAATGGGCGGAGCAACACCTCCATGGAAATTATCCAATCAGAGTCATCATCCACAGCTGGGTGGGGCGCATTCCAAAGAAACACTCAAGGAATTACAATCTAATCAACACTAGTAACATCTGTCCACACAAGATTACATCAAAGATAATGGTGTTTGGGGGGACATAATACATTCAAACTGGCACACTGGACAATAGTCTTGTCCACATTGGGAGGGTACTACAAAGTTACACGGCAAAGGGAAAGGTGAGAATTATTGGGGCCATTAATTCTATCTCTACAACACTCAAACTTAGATGAAACTCCTGAAAAAGGAGGAAGAAAAGCTATGATCTGACCACAAAACATAAAAAATATTAGTTATAGAAAACTAAAATTAAATTGCTTGCACATCTAGGATTTTAGATAGAGACTCATGTCTATGACAGTTAGGGATATTATAATAGGGGTATAAACAAAATGCAAAAGGAGTCCAAAGGAAACTACCTCCTGCTGACACCAGGGAAGGTTTTATGGGTAAGATGAGATTTGATCTGTACTATAAAAGATGAGTCAAATTTCAAACAACACAGGGTAAGTAAAAGCACAGAATCATGGAAATTATTTTTTGAAATGACAAAAATTTGTGTGGCTGTCTTTAGGTACATAGAGAGGGGAGATCCTGCTCATGATCTGAGACAACTATAAAAAATGGGAATCCACAGTGTTTTTTGTTGTTATCTTAGAAAGGAGGAGAGGAGCACTACTCAAGTGAAGTGCTATTGGTCAATGAACTGTGCAAAAGGAAAAATGTGGGGGGAGTGAAGTGGAGTTTGGCATTGGAGGTCTTCATTGGATGATCCCTTCTAAAGTAAAAAGCAGAAGAGAGAGGACATAGGTTGGAGCAGAGAGAAACAAGGGAAGCTGGAAAAAGATTAGAGGAAATCTTGGAAGCATCCATTTAACTCTAATTTCTGTGGTTTTTCTGATGAAGATGTGGTGTTAAAGATTTCAGAATTAATCAGAGACCCATGTGTCCGACATTGCAGATAAAAGCCAGAGGAAAACAGACATCCCACTTAAGTGACATTTTAGTGACACAAAGGCTGAAAAGAAAAAAAAACAAGGATTTGCATAGTAATGACTCTATCATTTCTTTGCTTTAAAACTGAACAGTAGTTTCAGAGCCCATAATAACCACCAAATCAGAAATTCAAAACACACCCTGGAAAGGCTGCACAACAAGGGCTTCCTTTTATTAAAAACGAAAACTGAGGAACTCTGAGGGCAGCTCCCCAAGAGGTGAAAAGTAAAGTCCTGACTCCCCTCTAACCACTGGAATATTTGCCATGTGGACCCACACACACTGACTTTGCCAAAACCCCAGGAAAGGCCCGTGACTAAGATCCATGTTGCTTTCTGGGTACAATTTCCACAGAAAGCTTCTTATGTCTCTTCCCTGACATTTCACAAAATAGAGAAAAAGGAGAGAAGAAATATGCCTGGGAAAGACCACATATGAAGAAGCATTTGATCTTGTGTCCCCTTTAAAAGTTTTCACTTACTTTCCCACCCCTCATAAGGCTTAATGTTAAGCCAAAGCCATAAAGAGGGTACAGCTTCAGCTTCTATAGAAGACAAAAACACTGATCACGTGGATAAATCAAAATAATAGCTAATAATTACTGAACTGAAGCTACTCCCAGGCACACTTCAAAGAGCTTTAAATTTAAACTGATAAGATCTTGACAATGATTTTATGAAGTAGGTGCTTTTTATTATCACCATTTTATAGATGAGAAAACTGAGACAAAAAAAGTTTATATAACTTGCTCAAGGGCAATATGGTAAGGAAGTGGCAAAGCCAAGGATTCCATCCCAGCAGTCTGATTCCAGGTCCACAAGCTTAAGCTTGTGTTTATTGACTCTTAGAGAAGAAATTAGAAGCAAAATCACTCTTACATTAACACCTCCCCACCCCTGTGCAATAGAAATAGAAAATCCAATAGAAAAGTGGGACTTTTCAAAAGAGGCTAGTCAATGATCAGTAAACATATTGAACATATTTAAATTGTTCCATAACATTAGTCATCAGGGAAGCACAAATTAAAGCCAGAACATGTCCCCCAAATGGCTAAATTTAAAAAGGCAATATCAGGAGTTGATGAGGATGTAAAATAAGAGGAACTCTCATACATGGCCAGTGGGAATAAAAGTTGCAATAATCACTTTGCAGTAGAGGTTAGAAATATCTATCAGAGTGAATATATACATACCTTGTAATCTAAAACTTCTACTCCTAGGTTTATATTCAACATAAATTTATATATGTTTTCCAAAGACATGTACGAAAATGTTAAAGCACCTTTATTCATAAGAGTCAAAAACTGGAAACAATCTAAGTATCTATCAATAACAAAATAGAAAAATTAATTGTGGTACATTTATACCATGGAGTACCATATATCAATGAAAAAGAACTACTGCTACACACAGTAACATGAATGAGTCTCCCAAATTAGAATGCTGAGCAAAAGAAGCCAGGCACAAAGGAGGACATACATTATTATTTCATTTATATATGGTTTTAAAACAGGCAAAATAAATAGATGATGGTAGAAGTCAGAACAACTTCTGGAAGAGGTTGTAGCGACTGGGAAATTAAAAAGAAGGGTGGTGGGAATACTTTACTCCTTGATCTGGGCATTGGTTTCATGGGTGTGTTCACTTGATGTCTCAAGTATAGTTTGAGAAGCAACATCTTGGTGTGAAAGAGAATGCAGTCCAGATTTATGGTATATCTTAGGTGAAAGGGGAACAACCAGATAACAGCAATATTAAATGGATTCAACTTAAAAATCAACTGAACATTCATGGGTTCATTTATTGAAAACCTAAAATATGCCTGGAACAATGCTAAATCCTCAGAGTAAAAAGATGAAAATACAAATTTCCTATCAGCAAATTGTTCACAGTGCAGCTGAGAGAGAAGTATGAAAATAATCAGCATCAAAGTGTGCTATCTTGGAATTGTGCAAATTGTTCTGACAGTTGGGGAATCTAGGGAAGCCTCTCCATGCAGGACAACACTTAAACCTTGGAAGAGTTTTGCAGATGAAAGAGGGTTGGATAGGGATAGGATGGAAAAGAGAGTAGTATTTTAATCAGAATTGAGAGCATTTTCAAAAAAGGACCCTGGGAGCCAGAGTTGTGAATTATAGGGACTTTGGGTAGCTAGGGATGGCTAGAGCTAAAATATAAGATAAGAGAATAGTGGGAGGTGAGGATGGGGAAGTAACGGCCTTTGATCCCATACTAGATTCCTTTTTTCCTGTGGGATATGGGAATCGTTGAAGAATTTTGATTTAATCCAATGTAGAGGAGAGATGAGAGAAAAGTTAATGCTGGAGACTGGAAGCTAAGGTAGGAGGTTTTGGCAGAAATTTGGATATATTTGTCAGATCTTACCACAGTAATTAACAATCCAAAATCTTAGTGGCTTACAATAAATACCCATTTCCTCCAAAACCTCAGTGGCTTATAGCAACAAATATTTATTTCTTACTCATAGGTCTGTGGGTCAGCTGTGGGTTGCTTTCAGCTCAGCTAGGCTGGGCAGGGCTGGGCTGGGCTCCAGACTACAAGAAGATTCATATGTGCTCCATCAATCTTTCTTTTCAGGACCTAGGAAGAAGGAGCAATGGCTTCCCCAGGGTGGATTTTTCTTTGGGTGGATGACAGGAATGCAAGAGGGTGAATGGGGTAGAAACTTTCAATGTCTTCTGAAGCCTCTATTCTGAGCTGGCATACATTCCCTTCTGCCCACATTCCACTGGCCAAAGTGGAATTGAGCATGGCCAAGCTCAAAGACTACAGAACAAGGTAGAATTCTCCACCCATAGGAAGAGGGAAGAGTAGATACTTGGTGAACTTTAATGAACTTTACCAGACCGGGCAAAAGATTATAAACATGTAAACTAAGGCAGACAGAGTCAGAATAGACAGAAGAGGATTGAGAAAGCTGAGGTCACAGCCAGAATCTGGAAGCCCAGCTGTCTAAGGCAGACAGACTAGGAATAGACAGAAGAGGACTGAGAAAGCTGAGGTCATAGCCAGAGTCTGGAAGCCCAGCTGTTTGTCCCTGGCATAGATGGGCTGCCATGTGAGGAAACTAAACCAGAAGTTATAACCCAGGGAAGTGCCTGAGTAGAGTTGGGTAGTTCATCTAAATCAATTCACTGATTTGAAAACATTAGTCCGAGATGAGAAATTCAAGGACAAAGCCTCTCAAAAGGAGCTAATGAAAAAGAAGAGGTGAAATAAGTAGTAGGGAGTGAGCTCAGTAACTATCTTGCACTTATCCTGGTTCTAGCAGCAGTAAGCATTCTAGGAGCTCTCAAAAGACAGCCTGCAAACAGAGAATAATAGAAGTGATGTAGGAGCAAAGGGAGAGAAGAAAATTTAGGATGATTCCCAGTTTTCTGGTCTGACACACTGAATGGATACCTACCATCTGCTGAATTATTGGACACAGAAGGAGAAAGCTTCATGGAGAAGTCGGTAAATTCAGTTTGGTTTGAACTTTAGGATTTGGGCCATCTTGGTGTACATGCCCATTAGAGAACTAAACAGGCTATAGAGCTCCCTCCTCTTTATCTTTGTTCATGCCATTTTCACATCTGAGAGTGTTCTCTCTCTCCTTTCTCATCTATCCAAAGTCTCTTCATAATCATTTACACTTCAAGGTTGTCCTCTTTTTCTGAGCTGCTTGTGCTTAGACTTAGCATACTTCATTTAAAATTGAGCCCGACCCTGGCATGGAGAGGTTGAAAATGCCTTTTTGATCAAATGGGGGGAAAGAAAGGCAACAAAAGAATGTTTCAGTGGCTAAGAGATTTCAGATAGAGTCGAGAGCTGTCCTGGACATTACTCCTATGCAAGCTCACCTAGATATCCCAAATGGCCATGGTATGATAAACCCAAGTCAGCAGTCATTACCCAAACCCTAAAGAATACCCAGATCCCTATCTTAGATGCTGTAAAAATTTCACTCACTAAGTTTATTCTTCAGAAATTTAAATCCTCCAGAGAGCTTCTATGCCAGCTAAGTCCCAAAATCCAGAGGCAACAGCCTCTTCAAGAACATCAGCCAATTACATCCCCTTTTCCCATAATGTCAACACCCCTTTTCAACATGAACAAATTAGGGTGGTCACTGCCTAGACATCCCTGTGATTAAACTAGAGAAAGGGGTAGCACAGGTAAGATAGAATTTAACAAAGGATTGTAAATACTGAATCTCTATATAATTTTCTTTTTCTTAGTGGCGAGGGCATTAGAATAGCTAGAAGGAAAGAACTGAAGTGGTGGAAATGTATGTATTAGTTAGGGTTCTCCTTGGAAACAGAATCAATGAGAGATGTCTCTTATTATCAGATTGTACAAGTGACTCACGCAACTGCGGGAGCGCACGAGTCCAAATTCTGCAGAGCCGTCAACAAGCTGTCAACTCCAAGGAAGACGTCTGACGAACTCCTCGAGAAACGAACCAACAACTTTGACGAACTCCTCAGGAAACGAACCGGCAACTTTGAATAACTGCTCAGGAAACGAACCGACAACTTTGACGAACTCCTCAGGAAACGAACTGGCAACTTCGACGCGCTCCCCAGGAAAAGCTTCACTGAGCAGCTGAAGAAGAAGTGCAGGTTCTCTAACCGTCCGGCTTATAAGCCTCCAACTGATCACCCGGACCAAATCCAGCCAATTGCATTCTCTCACTGTGGAAGCACGCCCCTTGATGAGTCATCAGTCAGCTGCAGTCAATTGACTGATGAGCCGACAAACCAACCAGCCTCAAATAGCCTCACAGCAATCGTCAGGCCAGTGCCCGCTTGACCAGACAGCTAGGCCACGTAGCCAAGTTGACACATGAACCCAACCCAATCTCTATATAATTATCTTTTTCTTAGTGGTGAGGGTATTAGAATAGCTAGAAGGAAAGAACTGAAGTGGTGGAAACGTAACCCATAATATTCTTTGAAATCTGCTATACAATTATTTGTTAAATTGTAATTTGAAAGTTATCACCGTTTTGTATATATGTTATATTTCACAATAAGGAAATAACTGAAACTGTGGAACTGTGAGCCATAATATTCTTTGAAATTTGCTCTCTAACTACTTGTTAAATTGCACTTGGGAAGTTATCACTTCTATGTAAATATATTCCACAATTAAAAAAAGAGTGAGTTCTTCTGTTATATATGAACATACAAGTTCACACACACACACACACACACACACATATTAGTTTTGTGCCCTAAATTCCATGAGCAGAAAGACCCTTTGTCTTTAATAGCTCCTATTGGACTTAGCAGAGTGCTAGGCAAAAACCCAAATTAAAAAAAATTTAAATGTATTGGATGATTAGCTACCACTGTGAAGAACAGAAATGACTATTACACTAAGTAATGGAGTGACATCACTGTAAAGATAAATTTTAAAAGTTATTTCTATTTATTTGAAGAGTGCATCCTACAAATTTTCTTTAAAATAGTACATTTATTGCATAGCTTTAACATTTAAGTTCATTCTTACTCTGTAATTACTTATCTCCTGATGTGACTCTCCATGACTGTATCTTTGTTCAATAAACATTTGTTAAATTTTTAACCTAGATGCATGTTGAGTGGAAGATGAAAGTGAACAAGATTTAAAAACTAGGCCAAAACAATCAAGAATTTCAAGAATTCACAGCCTTGGATTGTCTATAATTTTGTGGTTCTCTCAAAGCAGATACCAACTGTGGTAGACTGAATTATGTATCCCAAGAAAGGATGTGTTCTTAACCTTAATCCAGGTTTTTGTGGGTGTGAAACCATTTGTAATTACTATTTTGAATATTAAGGTGAGTCAGGGTGTGGACTTATTTGGGAATAGGGTCTTCTAAGATCCTATTTAGGTACAGCCCAACTGAATCAGGGGGTCCTAATCCATATTACTGCCAAAAGCCACAGGGAGCAGAAGTCACAAGTCAGCAGAAACCAGAAGAGCAGAAACAGAGAGAGAGAGAAAGAGACAGAGAGAGAGAGAGACAGAGAGAGAGAGAGATGGCCATGTGACAGGAGGCAGAGCTGCAAGTCAAGGAACCCCAAGGTTTGTGGCAAGCCAGCACCCAGATGCCACAGACCTCCTCAGGGAGAAATCATGACTTTGCCAATGCCTTGAATTTGGACTTCTAACCTTCAAAACTATGAGACAATAAATTCTCATTTCAATCAATCCATTGTGTGATACTTGTCATAACAGCCTGATAAATGTAGAAACACCAAGAAATGCTAAGTCTTTTCTAAAGAAGTGATTACCATTCACTAATACTTTACCTCAGGTCACTGTTAGTTTTACCCGAAGAGAAGAGTGAGCACAAAGAGTGAAAAAACTCAGACTCACAACAGGTTCTGTTCTGGAGATAGACGGAGAAGACCGGTCTTTGACTTCCAGACCAGAGTTCTAAGATAAATCGAGTATAAATTCCTAACACGCTACTTGATCCATGTAGGGAAGGAATACAAGACAGTTTGGGCAGCTAAAATTTAAAGGAATGTTTCTAAATCTTTTATTTCCTTTTTAAAAGGTAGGCTTTGAAAAACTTTATTCTGTGAGGTGTTCAATGGAGACCTGGAAAACTGCTCTTAGCATTTTAACATAAATTAAAAATCATTTAAGCAGACCTCTTTTCAGCTCTTGCCAACTGCATATTTATTTTTCTGGTCAAGAAGGCTTTGCTGTTGCAAATGAAGGGGAAATGAAGGTATTACAGCTTGGGCATATCAGAAGGAAAAAAAAAGGAAGTGAATGTAGATGTTGGATTAAGTTGCTCTCATGGACGCCTTTCCATTTATCTGGGCAAGGAATTTGCCCCCCGCAAGGTACCCTTTAAAATATTCTCTGAAAACTTAGGTCTCCATGTAGAATTTGGAGTTGCTGCAGGTGTTTCTTAGAAGCTCGTTAGCCCTCCAGAGAACTATGAACATAAAACGAGTCCAGATCTAAAGAGAGCTCAGTGGACAAGTCGGTAGAGCACTGTTGAGAAGGACACCTACATCGAGAGACAGTGACCTCCAAGGAGCCTGGAAGCTTCACTCTATCTTGGGTAAGCAACTGAAAGAGTGGGAATGGGAAATGGGGAAATGACGGATAAAACACTTCTTGCTAATTCTAAGCATATGTAGCATGAGCATTGGTGAGTTGAGGTTGGCACAGAGTAAAACAAAATCTTGCTGAAATGCTTTCCTCAGTTACAGCTATACTTGTTGGTTTTTCCATTGGCACCCAGCTTTTGGAATCTCTATCTTCCTAATCCTGAAACAACAGAGGATAGTCATCTCTCATGTCTGAATGCAACATTTGACATCCATGTTTTCATATAGAGAAGACCATCATCCTCTGTGAGCCTGCAAAACATCAGTCTCACTCAGGCCTACAGAGTGGAGAAATTTATATACACACAGACTGGTGGATTCAAAGGCACCACACACTGCACCTCTCCTTTTCCTTCTTGGCTTCCTCCACCCACTTCTCCCTATTAATAGAACATGGTGGAGGAAAAACCCCATGAATGTCAACAACTAACTCAATTGGAGATGGCCTATCTGGAATCCAAATCAAGCAGAAGGCTCTTCTATCAGAAGGTGGGAGGGAGGCTGGCAAGGGATGTCACTGTTACCATGTCATAGAACTCAAGAATAACATGAAAGAGGACATTGCTGTACAGCAGAAACTGAGAAGACAGAGCAGAGCCTATGATAACAATGTAATCACGAAGCTTCTTTTACACTTTGCTTAAGCTAGGACTGGCTAGTAAATAAAGCAAATTTGTGAATATTCAATTTATTCTTTCTATGGTTCAAGTACTTCTCAGAGCAAAACTTCATTAATTCAAAATGAGCTTTAAGGGAACAAGTTGCCTTACTTCTCCCCACACTTCTCCTGTTGAGTCTTGTCCCAGTAGGTTGTGAGAGAACCCAACCCGCAAATTGGGGCCCCATTTCAAGTATTATAATACTTGAAGGTATTACACTTGTTTGAAGGTTCAGAGTTGCAACACTGTCGAATTTGAGCAGTCTGTGAGCTCCTTGAGTGTGGGTACCATCCACATTCACCTCAATAGTTAGCACAGTACTTAGAGTGTTTGTGAACAACTGGAAAGGCTGTATGCAAGATGAGTAGAGACAGGTCCTAAAGGCTTAAGTAAGTTGTGTAAGCAAGTGGCTCAGATGCTCCTAGCACCTGACTCCTGCTACATTGCAACCTCTTCCCAAACTAATATTCATGGCCTTGTAAGGAGTTCTCTATGAGCTTTCAACTATGGAATAAAATATATATATATAAATGCTGACTTATAGCTTTGTAAGATATACTGGCAACAGTCAAAATTGAACTGCACATCTTTAAGCCCCAGGTAGAGGTAGCCCAGTAGAAGAGTAATCAGAAAGAGAAATCTTTTCAGTGGGCAAAACCTCAAGCAGTGCATCTGGTTCTGCACCTTGCCTGAAAGGATATACGTGGAAAGAGTTATGGGTTATAAGTTATGGCAATAAGTAATGATTTGGCCAGTTGGTCATGGAGAAGGAAGAATATTAGAGAATTGGTTACAAGGGGGTGTGGAAAAGGCAAGAGGTTGGACTCCTCAGAATGGAAGAGAGTGGAAGAATATTTGTGTCCCACTGAATGCTCACCAAAGGGCACCCATTGAGGAAAAGCCTACCTAGTCAGGAGGACAACATCTCTTCTGTGGATTTTAGTCAGCCTCTTTCCCTGGCTGCCCTAGGGCTTGCTCAATGGACTTGGAAACATGCTGGCTGTGACAGCAGAGATGCAAGTTATGCATGGCTTAGCAACATGGCCTTTCTTTCACCAAGGCAGATGCAGGAAATGCTACTGCTGAATGCCTGCTTGCCTCAAGGAAACAGCAGGAAAGTATAAATTTAGATTAATTAGATAGATAGATAGATAGATAGATAGATAGATAGATAGAGTGCTATAGATAGATAGATAAAATTCCTCACAGAGATTTGAGAGTATTTCATCCATAAAATAGAACAGTATGCTATAAAAAAATAATAGGAAATTATTTCATAAATAATTGAACACTTAAAATATAACTATTGATCTAAATAATTCAATATGTAGGCTGAATAGGATAATGGACATAAATCAATATCCAATAATTTAGCTGGAAGATTCTGATGAAAGATTATCCCAGAACACAGTACCATGGGACAACGAGATATGAGTAGGAAAATGGAGACATGAAGGATAGATGTAGGAGTTCTAAAATATGTCTAATAGGAAATCCAGAAGAAACATAGAGAGAATAGAAGTGATTAAGTTACTTAAAAAATAACATACGAAAACTACCCAAAGTCATGAATCCTCAGATTTAAAAGATTCAGAAATAATGAAGAGAAAAAGATACCTAAACACATCCTGAGAAATTTCAGAACTCCAAGGATAAAGAATAAATCCTAAAAATTTCCAGAGTGGAATAAAGATCTGCCCACAACGAAGTGAGAATCAGATTGGTGTCAGTTTTCTCATCACCAATACACAACATTGGAAGACAATGGCAGGAAAGTAGGAGGAAAAAAAAATAAAAGCATTGGAAATATAAAACATATTGTACCCAGTAAATCCAAATATATCATTAATCATAATATTAAAAGACAGCAATGCTGAGATTACCAGCAAAATAAAAAGAGGCAGAGTATTAGCTACATGATGATTATAAGAGATATCTGTAGGTAAAATGACACTGAAAGACTTACTATAAAGGGCTAGAAAGATATACTGGAAAAATAACAAAAAGAAAGCTGAAGTGCTAGTATTAATATCAGGAGAAAAATTTAAAAAAAGCTAAATAGAATTAAAAGGAATATTAATATCAGGAGAAAAATTAGAAATAGCTAAACAGAATATTAAAAGGATCTAAATTACATCGATATATTTGCAGAATCTACCAATGATACAAATACAGAGCAAAATCTGCTAATCTGGGCAGATGTGGGAGAGAGACCTGAAAATAAATACATGAACTAAGAATCAACTCAAGAATCTAAAAAAATAAAAAATAAAAATAAGAAAGAAAGAAAGGAAAGGAAAGGAAAAAAAGAATAATCAAATAAGTCTCAAAAAAGTAGGAGACAAATTAGCAAAGATGAAAGTAGATAACAAAAATGAGTTAATGATCAATAAAATGAAAACTAGTTCTTTTTTTATCATTTTCTTTAATTAGAGAAGTTGTGGGTTTACAGAAAAATCATGCATAAAACTAAAAAGTTCCCATATACCTTTGATAAAAGTTCTTTAAAAAAGGCAATTAAACAAACAGACTTTGACAAATGTGATCAAGATAAAAGAAGATAAACATACAACATTAGCGCTGAGAAAAAAAGATGTACAAAATATTTTTTAATTATAAGCAAATCAAGTACAAATTTATGCCAAACAAATTTGAAAATTAGTTGAAATAGATGATTTTGTAGGAAAAACTGAGTGATCAAAACTGACTTAAGAAGGAACTGAAATCCTGGAAAGACCAATAGCCATTAAAGAAATGTAAAAGAAAATCAAAACCCTAACGTAAAAGGGTCACAATGCCTGGACAATCGTATGGGTACATTGCATTACACCTGCAAAAAACAGATAATTTTGTACTATTTATATTGTCACAGAACATAGAAAGAATGGAAACTTTCCAGCTCATTCTACAAATATAGATTAACACTGAATCATAACCAGTTAAATATAGGAAAATAACAACAACGAAAAATCAAAAGATAAACAGAGGCAAAAAGCTCCCCCCCAAAAATTAGGAAATTTAATCAAGCAGTGTATGAAGAGAATTTTGTCATGAACTAGTAGTCTTTCTCACAGACATGCCAGGATGGTTGAACATTATTCTGTCTTTTAGTGCAATTCACTACACTAAGAAGTTAAAAGAGAAAAATTATATGATTATCTCAGTACCTATGAAAAAGCATTTGCTAAAATTTAATGATCATTTCTGAAAGAAAAAAGCTTTTCTTGAGCATCTTGAAAAAAAGATATTGACAGAAACCTACATGATGTTTTTGATGAATCATTAAAATACACTGATTAAAGTTTAAAACAAGAGAAGGTTCTGTAACCCCTGCAACTCTTCAGTATAGAGCTGCAGTTCTTAGACAATGTAAAAAGACAGGAAAATAATGGGAAGAATTACCTAGAAAATCAAAAATATCAAATGATATATTTCATAGTTAATAGGGTCCGTCAAGTGGCTGGATATAAAAGCAGCCTGTAAAAAACCAATGAATTTTCTAAACATCAACAGCAAATAAATAGAAACTATAATTATTTAAGTATCCCATTCATATCAACAATAAAAACTAAAATACCCAGGGTGAAAATCTGCAAGTGTGGAAGATCTATATGAAGTAAAGTCTTGAATAAATAAAAAGACAAACCACGGTCCTGGATGGAAAGACAGAATATTTAAAATAATGTCAGTTTTCACTAACCTAATCTGTAAATTCAATAGCTTCCAATCAAATTCCTAATAGAATTTTCCTGGATTTCAAAAGTTACTTGCAAGTTAATATAGAATGGAAAATTCATAATAATAATATTAATAAAGTTTTTTTAATGAATGAGGTATATTTATCTTACTAGATACCGAAACAGACTCCAATGCTACAGCAATTAAAACAGTCTGGTATTACTTCACTCTATTCAGTACCACCACACCACATAGGTACAGAATTAAGAGTGCAAATCCATGTGTGCATAAATGGCAATATAATATCTGATAATTGTAGCATTTCAAATTTGTGTAAAAATTGTTAGGGAAATAGAATACCCATATCAAATTTTAAAATATATCTAGACCTCAACCTCACACAATGTACAAAAATGGATCCAGATGGATTAAAAAATAATATATAAATGAAGAATGTAAAGTTTTAAAAGAAAAGAAAAATATGATCATGGGATAGGAAGACATTTCCTAAGTAAGATTTAAAAAACGTAGGTTTTATAAAGGGAAAGGTTCATAGACATTACTACATGAAATTTTTAAAACACTGAAGACAAACTAGGAGAAAATATTTGCAGCATTTATAATGTAGAAAGGAATACTATCTAGAATACTGAGAGTACTCATTCCAAGCAATTAAAATGTAAAGAGTCCAATAAAAATGAACAAACACCTGCATCCTAGAATTTCACAGAATAATAGCAAAAGGTCAAAAAATAAAATTCAAAATGCACTCCATCTCATGAATCATCAAGAAAACAAAACCTACAATTTTTTTATTCATTTGACTGACAAATATAAAAGAGCAAGGAATTGAAGGGACCAGTATCTCTGAAGGCAGAGGGTAAGGAAGGACTAAAAGGGTGAATTCTTCTGTAAAAGATTCCCTAGATGTCCTTGATCCCCTACCTACTCCACATGACTGTAGCCCTACATCTTCTCCTATCCAGCAGAAGGATGGAGATTTGTTCTTCATCCAGAGAAGGACAGAGAAATTCTAGACTCAACGACACCAGGCATCATATGGAAAGGGAAGTATGTTTGAAGCATGCTGTTCTGGAGTCAACCTGCACTGGTTTGCAAGAGCTAATTGTCAAATTATCAAGACTTCTGGAAGCCAGTTATTATTAAAATTATTAAAATTATATAAATTTGCAATTAAATAAATTATATTAAAAGCAAAGGTAGCAAATACTTAAACACATAAGTAAATTATTTCACTAAATTTTACCATTATTTATACTTTTGAGTTTTTTTATGTCTATTGTATCTGAGTGGTGAAAATTGTATATAATGATGTTCTATTGAGCATCTTTTCCTAACTCCACCTTCAGCAATGTCATGATGTTAGCCATGGTGGGAGGATTTTCATCTTGGAAACTGGCAAATGTTACAAATGAGGGCTTGATTTCCTGTTGTGTTGATTATCTAGACTTAAGAAAACAATGAAGAACATGGTAATAATACAAATTCAATGCAAAAAATGTGGCATGTATTTAATTGTTACATTGAAAATAACATGAACATTTGAGGTAATATTCTTCTAGTATTTGAAAACTGTGATTCAACAAAAAAGTCATTCACATTATTCATGAATTGATGATATTCCAACATATATCCTTATTTCACTTTTATTGTAATCATTAACATAAGTAAAAATATCAACCAACACTCATGTCTGAAAGACGTTTGTCAAATGCAACCATAGGATGACTACAGATAAAGAGTTAAGCAAAACTCAACAAAAGTATTCTGTGAGAATCAACTGACTATATAGAATTTAGAAAAAGGATTATTTATATTTTGTTATTTGTAAGTTCTATACATTGTTTATATTGGTAAAATTTTTAATAAATTTATGTGTGCATAGATATGCATACTTTAAAAAAACCATTTATCAGCACACTACTGCTTTCAAGTCTGCATATTGAAAGGTAAGTCCCCAGATACCTAGATACTCCTTTTTTTGGTCTTGACTCGGGGAAAATTGACAGCGGAGCTTATAGTCCATGAGGCAGCAGATTAAAGGATTCCTCATTGGGGAAAATGACTAGACCCCCACTCCATAAACCTACAGAAGTTGGGGGGGTGGTGCTCATCTTTCTTCACTACACTGAAACCCATCAGTACATAAGTTCTCTTTTTTATATTTACAATTTACAGCACCCACAATCCCCTTTTTAGTGCCTGACTCTTAAATATGAGTAGAAAACCAAGAATTACCAGATGAAGAAGGTTTTCAAGACTAAAAGCAAAAACAGATACAAAAAAAACAAAAAATAAGCAAGCAATCTAAAAGAAAACCTACTCCCTCGGCTTGCTGCAAGAGGTAGATAAAAACAAAATAGGAATAAAAATGTATATATATGAGGAGATACTAATCCATGAAACATGGTATGAAGACTTTTGGAAAAAGAATATTATAAAAACAGATGAAAGAAGTGCTTGGAAATTTAAAAAAATTGATAACAGAAAAAATTAAAAATTCAATATAGATATGAAGATAAAGTTAATAACATTTCCCAGACAGTAATAAGGTTAAAACTAAGTAAATAAAGAGTCAGTACAAGAGCCCCAACACCTGAACAATAATGATTCCCCCAAAGAAAGAGAATAGGAAAAAAATAAAAGGATTGGAACTTAGCAAAGAAATAATGTAGGGAAATTTCTCAGAACTGAAGTACATGTGTTTTCAGATTGAAACAGCTCCCTAAGTTTCAAGTAAATGGAGTGAAAAAAGATTTACATCAAGATTGAGGATAAAAAGAAGATCATAAAAGTTTTCAGAGAAAGAAATATAGGTCACACACAAAAGATCAAGTTTTAGAGTGGTATTGCACCTCTCATTGCACACTGCAAAATAATGAAAGTTCCTTTGAAATGCTAATGGAAAGGTGTTTTTTGTAGAATTATATACCCACATATATTATCGATCAAATTTGAGGGGAAAAGTAAAGAATTATTAGTAATGCAAGGTCTCAAAAAAATTTAATTCCTGTCTACCATTTTTAAGAAAGCCAGTGGAGGAACTGCATAAAGCAAGGCAGTAGATCAAGAAACAGGAAGCCATGGGATCTAGGAAACAGGACATCTGACCCAAAAGAGAAACAAAGGAAATTCCCAGGATTATGGTAAAGGGAAATCCAGGGTGATGGGTGTGCAGCAGATACAAGGAGTAAAGAGCAGGAGGTTGAATGGCTAAAGGAAGGATAACTCCGAGAAGGAGAAAAACAAGAAAATGATAGAATAGTGTTAGAATGTATTGAGAAGAGAGGTAGACTTCAGATAGAGAGTTTTCATATGAGTTAGTAATAGGTACATAGAAATTTAAGCAAAGAAAAAAATTAGTTACCTATGAACCCCAGGGAGAGAGAGTTATTTAAGGGGAAATATTGAATTATAGTATACTATAGGACTCAGCTACATGCAATATTTATAGTCATAATAATGTAATATGTAACTCTGAATATTGATTTAACCAAAATTGTGATATAACCTGCTTAGGAGAATTGGGGGAGAGGGAAAAGAAAGTAGGTTTGCTCGTATGAGACAGGACAACGAGATGTGAGAATTTGATTTTACGATGTTTCATGTAACATTTGGCAATACAAGGGGGTTGGGCCCAACTTCTTGATCCTTCTTCTGTAACAGGAAGTCAGTAGATAAATTCTAAAATTGAAAAATTAAAAAATAGTAGTATATGCATGTTACTTAGAAATATGAAAGTAGAATCCAGAAGAAACAGCTGCAGAAACTGAAAGTGGTTGCCACTGGGGAGCAGCAGAAGTGGAGAAGGATAGGGCTAGACTGCTGTTTTGTGCTACATCTTGGAAAACAAGTTCATAGACTTAAAATACCATCCTGTATTATTTTGATAAAACATAAGATTAAATTCATAAAATTAGAAAAAATATTTTGGAAAAGAAAGAAGAATGAATGACAATGTCCAGCATGGATATGGAGAAATGTACATACTCTTACACACTGCAGGTGAGAGAATAAATTGGCACAGGCTTTCTAGAGAGTGTGTTGGCAGTAGGTCCAAAATTTTAGATGTCTCTCTCACTCAACCTAACAATTCCTCTTTAAGCAAATTATTTCAAGGAAACAACAGGTTAAGTATGCAAAGATTTGCCTAAAAGGATGCTTTCTTTAAAATGTTGGAAACACTCTACATATACATGGACATCAAAAACAGAATGACTAAGTACATTATATACTTCCATACAGCGTATTACCTGCAGACTTTTGAAATGATATAGAGCAGTGGTTTTCAAATCTTGGTTTGGGGCAGTTACGTTTCTGAAGAGATGTCTCAAAAACCACTGCGGAGGAATGGTTGGGCCTGAACTGGGGGCTTCTGGACTTCTTTTGCCCATTTTAATGAGACAAGCTCCATTTTTCAAAAATAAATTAGTGTTCTGAGAAGTCACATGAAAGAAGGGTTCCACCAATGTGCCTATATTTAGATCAATGTCATTTTTGACATGAGGTACTCCAAAATGTTCACAGTGTTTACAGGGCTACAGCTTTACAAGTGTCCCTTACAGCCTTCTTCATACTTTTCTGGACTAAGTTTCTTGGCAACACTATGTCTTTAATTATAATCATTTTTTTAAATAAAGAGATCACTTATGACACTCAGTAAACAGATGTTGGTGGCTTGATCAATACAGCTTTATCAGTGTGGCTTGGCATATGATAATTTTGAACTGAGTGAATTTGGACAACTATTCATGTTCTCCTGTCCAAAACATCAGTGCTTGCCATTCAAACCCTGTTTTGTTCCTCTCATAAAATTGATTCTGAAAATACTTCAAGTAATGTATACCTATATAAGATTAATTTGAATTTCATAAGTTCATTTATTAATTTTATTAATGATTCATTATAATCATAATCATCATTTTCCTCATCACTATCTGCATCAGACTTTAGCTAGTGGACCAATTGCATGCTTTATCCTTAAGATAGTTTTTCATTTCCTTTATTTATATAAGCAGCATAAATATCTTTTAGTGAAAAACATTATGAAGAGAATTGAGACAGCACTAATTTGGAATACTTAGATAGACTTACCTAAATCCAACATTCCCTTCCTCACCCAGGGCAGCCTCTCCCCAGCCTACCACCCTCCACCTCCCACACTACAAACGAACAAGATAATAAGGAAAACCACACAAGAAAAGAAAAAGGGAGAATCAATTACACATTCAACAAGCCAGGGAACAAGAAAACCCAAATATGTTCCAGTTCTCCAGTTTCACCTTGAAGGCAAAGAACTGTATCTCCTTGTAAGGATCTCTTCAAAGCCTAAATTCACAGACTCTCCACTCAGGAGGTTACCAGCAACTGAAGAAAAAACAACCACTACCAGAAAAGCTCTTCTTTGTTTTCATTCTTTGCAGTCCTTCAGGAAACTCTTGATAATGTGAAATGTTATTACTGCAAATGTTGGCCCACGCAAGTTTACTCTAGAGTCTATCTCTGACTGTTCACAAAATAAAATCATTTTTAAAGCCTGTGAAGATAGCCAAGTGCAAACCACAAATCAGAAAACCACCAAGGCGGGCCAGCTTCACTGCCAAAGTTTAATGTGATCTAATGGGAGGACAACAAGACGTGAGAATTTGATTTTACGATGCTCCATGTAACATTTGGCAATACAAAGGGGTTGGGCCCAACTTCTTGATCCTTAAGCAAACATTTGAAGTAATGTTTCACTTTCTCATCAGTTTTAATTCTGTAGGGGGATTCAAAATGCCCCCTCATTTTTAAAGTGCCATCTGCTTTGGATGGTTATAGGTTGCTTAACATCAGTCCATGTAAGATGAAGACGGGCAGATGGGGAAGGGGCCAGGAAAATAGGATGAAGCTATTTTGTGGCAGCATATCAACTGGAGTGCAACGCTCTTCTGCATTTGTGATTTATTCCATGGGTGGGAGGGCAGGGGGCAGGGCTAACTTAAGCAACATTCTTTCACAAGTGTAAACTAACCCATGCATGAGACAGTCAGATCTGGGCTGGATTAGGTTGCCGGGTCTCACACCAAATGGGATTGGAACTCAAATGCAGCTCTGTTTCCAGTCACTCGGGAGAGGGAGCGGGAAGGGGAGGGGGAGGGGGAAAGGGAAGGGGTAGGAAGGGGGAAGGGGAGAGGGGGAGGAGGGGAGGGGAAGGGGGAGAGGGAGAGGGAGGGAGAGAATGAGAATGGTAACATCGTGGAATCTCTTTGCACAAGGCAAATGAAACTGAGAAACTTATTGATGGAAATGAAAAGGGTAAATTAGGAAATCCCACAAAAGGGCTCAAGAACAAGGGAAAATAAATAAAACACTCACTTCATGCACTTTTAATTTCCTTTGCCAGGATAATGGGATGAGAATCAGATCTCTTTTCCTCTCTTTACAGAATAATGTATTCCTAACAATGCCAAACTATTGCTTACACTGTTTTATAGAAATTACAAGGTTGATCAAATGAAGAAATATGAAACCCATGGGGTCAAGTCTCTTAAAGCAATTGTTTGCTAAATGAAGTACGACATATCCCAGGATGCAGGAAGATTAGACTATTTGCTTGCTATCTAAAAAATGAGAAACAAAATAAGCCTCATTTAAATAAGAATGATACCAAGTATCTTCACTCAGTGCAGATATCAACGGCTACATCTCATGCATGCACTGTGAGTCTTCCTGGAAGAAGACTGAGCGTTCAACAGTGCTGGGGGCATGACAGCTTCTGCATCAGTTTCGGGAGGCTGGGATGCACTCACAAATAGGCCAAACATATAATGGTACAACATGATAGGCCTTTATTTCTTGCACAGGTAATAGATCTGGTAACCAGGTCAGTAGGACAGCTTGTCACTCAGGGACCCAGGTTAATGAGGCTCTACCAACTTCTATTCGTGGTCACCATGGTCCTCTGCATCATGTCTGACCAGAAGAAGGAAGGGACACCAAGAATCATTCTTGGGTGATTTTGGGGGGTCTGGCCTAGAAGTGACATGCATCATTTCTACTCACATTCCACTGGTCAGGAAATGTAGCCGGGCTACAGGCACAAGAATCGGAACATGGATCTGGGTGAATGGCCAACAGCTCTATCACAGGTGCCCTCATGCATTCAGTGTATTGTAATGCATCACAGTCTACATACTTCCCTTGCTTAAACTTAAGAGCTTTAATGAAATTTAAGAAAATGAACAGGCAGCTTAAAAATATTCCTGCCAAGAAGTCACAAAATGAAGATGATACTAATAATGCAAGCACAAGCCAACAACAAGAAAATGCTACTACTAAAGACTCCTGTATTCTTACCTCTTTGTCAGCCAGAAGAGGTTTAAAAAATAACTGTCAAATTACTTCTGGGAAGAAGTCATAAAATTTTCAAAAACTTCACATTTATTTGAAATGCAGATTTATATTCATCTTTGCTAATACTACACCTCACTCTTAATTATATATAGTGACTTGAAACATTGTCTAACAACAATATGAACATATCACAATTAACAAAATATTTAAGGAACCATGAAATAAACATGAAGACAAACCTATAAATTTATCTGCAGTTTAAAGTCATTCTACACTCAATCTAATATTTTAAAACATCACTAAACTTGATAGATACTTAGATGCCTCTTTTAGGATTTCTTGTTTAATAACAAAATACAAAAAGCCACATACCATTGGGTTTTCCCCATCGTTCTTCCTGCCATAAAAAAAATGGAAAAATAATATATGTGAAACAATCAAGCAAAAATAAAAGTGCATTCTTTTGCCAACACAGAAACTGCTTCCCAAGTGTCAAGAAACAAGAATTAAAATATGTAATGCAATGTTGGGGGTTTACTTTATAGATGGATGAAGTACAGGTGTTTCTAACATATTTCAACTTATGGTATTTGTCAGATCTTGTTTAATAGTTAAATATGCAATGGTATGTGTGTGTGCATGCACACACAGACATGCAGCACAAAAAATATATTTGCTGAGAATGCATATTCTCAACAGAACAGTCATTCAACCAATATTCATTGAGCACCTACTCCCTACCCTCTTGGATTTTTTTTTTTTTTTTTTTACAGCACCAATAGTAAATTCAGCAAAACAACATTTTAAGAGAAAAAAAAATGTGTATTTGCTGATGGAGCAGCTAGTTTGGAATTTTTAAAGAAGTTTTTTGGGTTAAGTTTACTGAGGTAGGAAAATATACTTGATCCATGTCTCAGTTTGTCAGGCTGCTAAGACAAATACACACAATGGGTTGGCTTAACAACTGGAATTTGTTGGCTCATGGTTTTGGAGACTAGAAGGCTTGCTTCCTTCTGGTATCATTAGTATCCTGCAATCCCTGGGGTTTCTTGGCTAGCATCTCTGCTTCCTATCACGTGGCAATATCCCCACTTTTCTCTCCTGGCTTTGGGTCTTCCCTATGGCTTTCTCTGTCTTCTGAATTTCTTCTGGTTTTAAAGTATACTGGATTAAGGTCCAACCTCATTCAGTTGGGCCATACCGTAACTAAAATACCATTTTCAAGAAATCCTATTTACAATTGGTTCATACCCGCAGAAACAGATCAAGACCAAGAACATGTGTAAATTGGGGTACAAAATTCAGTCCACCACATTCCACCATTATTAGGCAAGCTACTGCAGCAAATACGCCGAAAAAAGAAATGCACAAAATGCTACAAAATGCCATCAATGTAGTTAATTTTATTAAAAACTAGACCTCTGAAACCAAGAAGCATCTTTACAATATTTGTAGCAAGATATGAAGAAACTATGAAAATATTTTCTAGTTTGCTGGTTATTTTCAGGAACATACTCATATGCATACATACATACATTTTTCTTCAGGGTAAAAGTGTTTTCATAATGAATAAGAAAATAACTGCTTTTTGAAAGAAACTCAAGTAATGGTGAAAGCATTTTGAAAACATATCTAAAAGTATTCTAATTACTGTGTTGCAAAAAATTGTACAACTGCATCCCTATAAAATTTTCATAACTGGACATTTAAATTTAAAAATAGAATATTTAGGCTGCTTAATAATTTATCAGAAAGTTTTAACCATTTGGAATCCAAATGGTAAAACATATAAGAATGCAACCATTTCCAATTAGTTTGCAAGAACAATTGGTTGGTATCAGGGATGGAAATTTATTACCCAAATTTCAACAAAAGGCTTTGCAAAATTGAATGATGGAATTGAAAAATGAGTATAATGATTTAAGTAAGCCCAGCCAATGATGGGTTTCTTCCATTTGGATCGACAAATATTTATGAAGCATCTTTGTAGGATGAGGCAGTCAAAAATTCAAGAATTGAGCCAGATCTTGGATTTACTACATTACAGAGTATTAAGCCAAGATTTAAAACAGATAATGAAGCACTTTAAATCATGCAACTCTCACTAATGAGAGCAAAAATGAGTCTGGTACCATTAATAAAGCAAGTAAAATGGAATAGTCATTTGAAATATTATTTATCTCATCTTATTTAAACCTACATAAATTTCTATTCTATATATGTTTTATAATGTGCATAATATATCAAAAAGCAGTATATGTCTCTTGGAACCTTTACTACCACATAAAACAAGCCCAGACTAAGCAGCTAGAGGATGGAAGACCACACGGAAGACAGCTGAGTTGGTCCAACTGACTGCTAAAAATGCCCTAAAGTAGAGCCACCTAGACGATGCTCAGCTGATATCAGTTGCATATGGGAGCCCAACCAAGAGCAGAAGAACCACCCAACTGAGCCCATACAAAATTTCCAAGCCATAGAATGATGAGCAAATAAACAGTTATTTTGTTTTAGTGGCTAAGTTTTGGGGTGGATTGCTAAGCAGCATTATTGTGGTAATAGATAGCTACAACTACTACCTACTAGCATAATAAAACATTGGAAAGAATGTAGTCACTTCTACTCTTGTAGGACTGTCTTGTACAAGTTCTTTTAATCTAGGGCCCAATATGGCATGTATATTCAAGTGTTTTTTCTCTGAGGAAATGGAATTTATAATTTTCATCAGATTCTCAAAGGAGTTGGTATCCCACCAAAAACTTAATACAGTACAGTCATAGAAGATATTGCTGTGCTTATAAACATTATAGTATTATGATTCAGATCCAATAATAGAGACATGTGCCAGGTAGTATGGCAATACAGAGAAGAAAACTTTCAAATCTCCTGAAGAATTCTAAGATTTCCTCAAAGAAATTATTTTTCCCAAGTAGGAGAAGGAACTCCATAGACAGAAAGAGACTTTCAGCCAGAGGGATGGCAGGTACACCGACATGGAAATGTTAAAGTGCCTGGTTTATTTAACAAAAAGTATTTATTATGGCTGTAGGGTAAGATACACAGTAAGGTATGGAAGATAAAATTATAAAGGACTGAGGTCAGGATGTTAAGGGCTTGAATTCCATGTGGGGAATTTGAATTTTAAAACTGTAAGCATCTGCCACCAAAAGTTTTTGCACATGACAAAAACATAAGAATTGCATTTTAGAAGATGTCTCTGCTTGTGGGGAGCAGAATACACTTGTTTGGAGAAAAGACTAGTGCAGACTGGCAAAGTACAGGCATAAAATGATGGGGTTCTGAATTCAGGCAACAGCAATAAATAAGGATACAGAGAAGAGAGAATAGAAGATAAAATCATCAGGACCTATTGACTGATTAGGTAAAGGGATGAGAAAACAATGCAGGATGACCTTTCTTGATTGTACAAACAGGGATGGCAATAAAACTCACCAAGGAGAAAATATCAGAGGACATATTTGAGGAGATTTTTTAAAATTTCATGTTGGGCATGTCTGATTACAGATGTGTGCAGCAGGCCTGGAGCTCACAACCTGTTGAATGTTGAAGATTTAGGATTTATAGTCTCTAATTTCTAAGGAATTTGTGGAGTCTACTTGGTAAAAGTATATATTATAGGAGAAAATTCAGAATAATATAAATGTTCTAACCATGGAAGCATTGAGGTCATCTTAGGGAATACATACCTCAGTGAAAGGATGCATAAAGAACTACTAATTTTTCCTCAGAACCTGGAGCAGCAGTGGGTCCAAGCTGGCCAAGCCCTGTGAGCCAAAGCTGGGACTGAGATGAAGGCTCTATACCATTTGGACTGCAAATTCTGATGAGCCTCCATTCCTTGTCATCTGACATCCTGTACATGCTTCTCACAGACCAGTTCTACCTAGATCCATGCCACTTGAACCAACACTTCCTTTCAGCAGGAAGCATAACAGTGGAAAGACTAAGAAATCCCCAAAAAGATATCAAGGGGGGTGAGCTACCACCCGTGACTGTCAAGACATACCTAATTTGTAAGGTACAGGCATAAAGCCTGTTTAAGTCAACCAGAAGGCCAGGGAAAAGCAGAGGCCATAAAAGGCAGGCAGCCTGGTAGTTGGACTGAGCCAACAAGTGAGTTTTGTTTGGCCTATACAATGTTCTTAGAAACCATTTACCCACCAACATTTAAAAATTGGGAGATTTCACTTCAATAAATCAATTTCCAGCTTCTCTTGAAAAATGAGAAGACACTGCAACACTGGGCTCATGTTGCCATGAGGCAATAATTGGAGGAAGCCAAGGAGCAGCGCTACTTTTAGAATTACTGTGTGTCCTCCACCACTTTCATTGTCTTCACTAATTTTATTTACCTGCCTCCTCCCTGTAGGCATCTGAACTTGTGACCTCCTGTGTAGAATCAGAAAAGAGGTCTAAGAAAGGAGCAGTGAAGAATTTCCCTGCTGCTATGGCTGCCTATGAGCCAGGAACTCTCTCACACTAAAAGGAACCTCTTTTGAGATCAGACTCTATGCTTTATTCATCTTCTTATTCCCACAGTGCACTGCACTGGGCTCTGCACATAACAGGTATCCCCTAAGCATTTTCTGAAGTTTTTATTGCTTGAGAAAAGTCAGGATTTGTGTATATTGCACTTTTTTTAAAATCTGAATTGGATGTTAATTTACCCAATGGCACGTTCATAGTTCATTCCTCCCATTCACTGTCATCACCTTAAACATCTATCTACTCAGATCAGAATAATAAAACAGTCCACTTCACATTTGAATTCACTAAAAATCAGAGGGTTCTGTGAATAGCACGTTTGCACATCCAGAGTTAAGTAACATAGGGAGTTCTGTGTCACACGAAGAAAAAGTTTCAAGCTGAGGATTAGTTGATAGGGCTATTCTTTAATTTTTCCCTACCATCCCTTCACTTAGAAAGAAAACAGAGGAGGGGTAAGATATAAGGTTTTTGATAACAGGAGCCATAAGGGAGGGAGCAAGAGGAAAAACTTCTATTGTGAAAGAGAAGAAAAAAACTAATCTAACGTCATAGTTAGAATCTGTTGTATCAGAATCTGACAAAGTTTCATTGCCTTTTGGCAATCAATTCTTGTTGCAATTTAGAAATATAAACTAATCATATTATCAAGATCATAGAAATGGCAGAGCCACCTATCTCCAGCAACCATCAATCCCAAAGTGTTGCTGTATTGTTATTTAAAATTTCTCACCTTTCTCCTGCTAACTGAAGAAAGCAAGAAATAAGCTTATACTAGAAATAATACATAGCAAGTCTGATATGAAATAATAAAATTTGTAGTCTAAGGTTTCCTCCCACATTCAATAGTTTCCCCACAGCCAAGGTGATAAAAATAAATTTTATTTAATCACAATAGTTCACTAATCACAGAATGCCAGGTACCTACCTACTTTTCCCAATGAGCCTAAGGACATCAATAAACGGGTAAAAATAAATTTTTTTTAAATAAACCTTCTTTAGTGATTAAAAATATTGTACACTGGAGATTAAAGTCAATTTCCTCAAGATTTCATCAAAAGAACCAGGAGTGTGAGCTGTGCCAAACAAATGGGATTTTTGCAATCTTTTTAAAAGTGAGAGAGATTTTAATGAGCTTCCTTATTCAGCTTGACTAAATCAGAATTTTAGAGAAAGTAACTTGTAAAACTTCAGAAATGTAAAGTTCAAGTTCAACTAATGAAGGAACAAAGACGTTAATTTTAGCTGAATGGTCCTCCCATTTCTGTGTCAGCTTCGCACTCTATTAGATCCTCCAGAACAAAAGGCTCAGACCCTCCCACTGGGAATCTTTAGCTGGAGCCCTGGGCACTATTGTTGATTTTATCCTAAAGGGCTTGGGAACACACTTTATAAACATGAAAACAGACAGCAAATAAGTGTGAGAAACGTTCAGTAAATGAAAGTCAATGAAAGCTCTCATGCTATCGAAGCTTCCTTACTGGACTTCTTTTTTAAAAGATGTAGGTAGATGTAGGTAGATGCATTTCTGGTCGGTGTGTTTAGTAAGACAGAAGTTTGAAAATGATGTTCATTTGTCTCTTTCCTTACATGTGAAAATAATCACAATTTCTCAGAGAAGAATCTCCTGCTGGGTTACCAACTGCTGGGCTCATCCTCTCATACCTTATTTTCAGCCTGAGACTCAAAGATGGTTCCTTTGGACTAATCGGCATTGGCTTCACGTATGGAAATTTGCCTTCCTAGGGTGAGCAAGTGTGAGTGAAACACTGGACTTCCATTATACCTGAAAACCATTTCTCCTCTTCTGCCTGGCTTTGGCACAGCTAAGCATGGAATCAGAACTAGAAAGCCAGGGACTTACCTACCAAATGGCTATTATTTCATGATGTCTTCCATGTTGTTGTTTTCCTTTTAAATAAAAAATCCACAATGGATTTTGCATATGCTACAATATAAAAGTAAGGACATTATTTCTTAACCTCCAATATATATAAAACACATTTTGTATTGGAGCAAAAAACCTGAAAAGGTATTATAGTCACAAACAGCATCTAAGCAGAACAATTACTTACATAAATGTGAAAGAAGAAAAAACACTCATTGACAGAGGGCTTCCAGAAACTGATATTAATCCAACCATTTTTCAGGTTAAGTCAAGGAATAAAATTAGTCTTCCACAAATCCTGTCCCTAGATCAAAAGATGAAAACCACCAAGCTTTAGTATCCAGATCTTTCCAATTAACCACGTGTAAAATTCAGCCTAAGAAAGTCACTATCATGCTAGCATGAAATCTCTAATTTGCAACAGAAAATATTTTCAGGATCTCAGAATTCTAGGATTGAGTTTCTCATGACAAATGGTGGTTATGAGGCACTAAAATTCTACCACCAATTATAAAGTTGTCTGTAGATTAGAAATCTTCAGTCATCAAGCATTCACTAACTAAAAATCAGCTGCAAAAGACACACCCAATATACAATTTAAAAAACTAGATCTGTTCAGTCATCTGTTCAGTACGTATTATTGAGGGCCTACCATGTGTTCAGCACTGTGCTGAGAACTGAGGTGTGAGCAAGAAAAACATGGCACTCTCCTCATGGAGGGTACAAAGTGTCTCATTTTCTAATACTGGGTTTTCCAAGCTATAAATGATAGTGACATCTCAGATTGTAAAAAGTGCTGTCACTGTTGGTGTCAGAATTAGAAAATTCTTAATTCCCATTTACAGACTTTCATTTAGAGCCTTTGGCACTGAGCTGATCCAAACAGACGTCATCATCATCACCATCATCGTCGTCGTCGTCATCATCATCATCATCATCACCAAGAGGCCTAAATGCATACTCTATCAATTCTACTTATTATATCCATAGAACATATGTTAGTATCACCCAAATGGCACCTGGGACTTGGTCAGAGAACATGTCTCAATACATATTTCTGCATATATTGAATAACTAATGGATTAGGTATTTCAGAATTTGTAACAAGGCTGGCAAATGCAGATGGGCTGGGGCTGTATGAAAGTGTAATAAAAATCTAATAAAACATTTAAGCAAACTCACACATCTGTGGACAGATGGGAGGCATTATGTAAAACAGGTCATTGCTACAGCAACCTCTTAATCCCACCCACCCCCCACCCCCCACTCCTCCGCCCAGCCGCTGCTGCTGGGCCAAGGTTGAGTGTAAAGGGCCTCTGTGAGTTTTCTTTCTCTGTCAGCATTCACAAAACTCATTTTTAATCTCTTTCAAATTAGCTATTAAAATAGACAACTTTTGACCCACGCCCACAGAAATGATACACAAAATGCCCCAGATCTTCAACCCAGGACCCAAGGTCTCACTGCTTGTATTTGTTTGTTTTTGAAAACATAATATTTCCATGAATATACTTTGTAACTTGCCAGAAGATTTTGTCTTTGACAAATGCACTGGATGGTCATGTTTGAGGTGGACTCCTTAATGTAGCCTTGGGGAATAATTTCAGAAGCTGTCAGGCAATCAGCCCCACAAACCACAAAACACTAGGAGAGAGAGGTTTGGAATTTTTAAAGGGCCATATTCACCAGACCATGTGGATAACTCAAACTTAATCCTCACAAACTTTCATTTTTAAGAGAATTTAAATATATGTGTGGGTGTGTGTGTGTACAAATTTTACTAAATTCCAGTGTACCATTAGAATTTCTTCTTTCCATCTGTTGGCTAGTCTTCAAATTGATATTCTGGAATGACTTTTGTCCCTAATGGAAACTATATCTCCTGCGGTATTTAACATTTAAAATCCATAAATCTGGGGTAGAAGAGAGCTTTGGGACTTACATCTCAGAGAGGGAACATTTACACAAACTTTGGAATACAAGCCATACTTGTATTCCAAACCCAGCCCTACCATCTTTTTTTGGCCATGTGACCTACCACAGGTTCTTCAAGCTTTATTACTCAATTTCCTCATCTGTAAAATGGAGATAATCATAGCATCTACCTTCTAAAACTGTTATGAGGTTTCAATGAGTGATGCGTATAAAGTGCCCAGCACATTGTAAGAACATTCAAAATTATTATTACTGTTGTATTTTAAACCAAAGCGCAAAAAAAAAGCCTCATCTCAAAAAATTATTGTTCAACTATTAGAATCCTGAGTCCAAGCAGTAATGCCAACAAAAATCAATGACCTTAAAATGTTTAGTAAATGTACCATGAGTCAGTTCTTAAAAAATTTTCATTAGAAGCTGCATCATTTATCACACACTTAGGATCAACTCTGTCAAACTCTTTTGGCCCATCAAAGCCAAAGAATTGCTAAAATGAAGACTGTCACTGAAGAAATGTCTGTCTAGTCTTCCATTATGAAAACCTAAGAATATGAGCTGCAAGGTAGAGTTTGACTGTCAAATTCATAGGTTTGAGAGATGATTTCCCACAGATTCAGGATACATTGAATTTCATAGATTGAAATTTGAATATTGTGTTTTGATTCCCAGAATATTTTATTATAAAACCGTTCATATATATACAAAATTGTAAATAATATTATAGAGAAGATTATAATGAACCCTGGGTATCCCATCACCCTGCTTACAAAATAAAACATTATGAATATAGTAGGCTGCCATGGCAGAAGGTGATGAGCATTCCAAAGATCCCCATGGAGCACCACATACTGTATTCTACGTGAATGGTGCCCCTGGAATTGAACTGTGCTGTGAACCTAGATACAATCAAATAACATTAGTAAATACTTTCATATATCATTCAGGGGCCATTATTCTGAATTTGGTGTTTGTTATTCCCAAGTCCATTTCTATACTTTTACTACATATGTATCTACTTGAATAGATTTCTTCCTTTTTGGACTTCATATGAATATTATTATTCTTTATGACTCCTCCTGCTTTTTTAATAACTTGCTTTTTAATATCTCAACATTATGCTTCTAAGATATATTTCTGTTGATCTTTGCAGCTCTAGTTCATTCATTTTAACTGTTGGCTAGTATTTTATTATATGAATACACCAGTTTGTTTATTTATCCATTCTCCTTTTGAGGAACACTCAGGTTTTTTCCCCACTGTGTTTGGATGAGAACATGATAAGTTCTCAATAAATATTAGTTATTATTACACATCTGGTCTTGAATTCAATCAATGCATTGGCGAGCATTATCTTTTCCACTTTCCCTCTTGTGTGCCTTCTGTATGTCAGAATCTCAAAAGTTAAAAATTGCATTCATCAGACTCCCTTAAATCAAGAGAGCCATATATGATTTAGACTTGGCCAATCAAAGGCAATCATGAAAGGTTTTCAGTGTGGAAGTGAGATAATTACTGCACATTTGCCATTTCTGATGTTGCTGTAGCTAAGCATGGTCACGGAAGTATTTTTCTGCACAGTGATGACAGAAGGCCTAATATCCAGTCACTTTGTGAGGTTTGAGAGGCAGGGCATAATGCATCCATTTTTGTCAGTGTGGATCAATGCCGACCAGCTGCGGGTCTGGAATTGGCAGCAGGAGCAACTGCTTCCTGATGATGTGGCGGTTTCCTGATTGTCGCAGCTTCCTGCTCATAGCAGTTGTTGGTACAGTTTCACGGCTGGCAGCTTCCTGATGATAACAGAGAAGGACTCAGAAGTCCATTCTGTAACATAGCTTTGGCTGTCATATTTTTAGATTGGGTTAGGAGACATATTTTTGAGGTTCGCAATCACTCCAGATGCCCACTGTGTGGATTCATCCAGCTTCATGACATGAAGGGAAATCCAGAGATCACATTGCAGTCTGCAGGTGCGCTACGGTCCTAGCTTCAGAAGAATGGGTAGTGAAGAGAAACAAAGTTTAAAACTGACAGAGCCAGGAGCTCTAAACTGCGGAAAACTCTTTCCAATTTTACAGTTTGTATAAAAAAGAAATTTGACAGAGGTTTTCTCAATTTTGACAATGATTCTAAAAATTTACATGGCATTATCAGTAATGAATTGTAAAAATGAAAGAAATTTTCTAATCTATCAACAATAACAAGTTTCAGTTACCCCCAACAAAGGAAACTCTGAATTATCTTCCTATTCTATCTGTGAAAATGATACTACAAAATCCTTATCATATAATGAGACAGAGTGTATGAGGCAAAACAATGCAGGAACAATTTATAGAGATATATCAAGTAGTTGATTAACAAAAATATTATAATACTTTTCTGGATTTTGTGATGTTTGTGGTTACTGTCAGTTTTAAAAATTTAAAATTGGTCATAATTTCTTTTCTTGTTATAAATAAATGTTGAATTTCCTACCTAATTTTGTAGGTAATTTTGTTTACTTTTTGAAAGAAGTCCCCAAAATGTGTATTATCTTCATGTACCCCCCCACAAACTGATCCTACTCTGTCTATAATAATCACTTAAACTAGCCAAAGTGGATTCTGTTCTCTGCAACTGAATCCTAAATTATAAGATAATTAGTATCAGGTATGATTGCGTACAACAGACTTTCAAAGAAATGGAACTCTAGATTGGTTATCTCACCTGGGTAGATTTGAAAGCAGTGGTAATCCCCTTAGCAACAGATGACAACCTATACTCGCCTGAAATGAAGTCCCTATTGAATGGCAGACTTTGGTAGACCAACCAACTGGTTGCTACACAAAACCCTAATCATGTGAATGTGAAATAAAAGAAATGTGGAGTGAGTTGGCTAATTGTAACCACATTGGAGAATTAAAAAAAGATAACAGCAAGCTTCAGATTTTACATTTTTATCTCAGTTCACAGAGGACCAGGGAACTATTATGATTACCCTAAAAAATGCTTCTCAAACTTCAACAAGCATAAGAATCCCCTGAAGGACTTGTTAAAATACAGACTGCTGGATCCCTACTGCTAGAGTTCCTGATTCAGTAGATCTAGGGTGAGACCTGAGAATCTGCATTTCCAGCAAGTTCCCAGGTGATGCTAATGCTGTTTGTCCAAGGACCATTCTTTGAGAACAACTACCCTACATGAATGCCTTATCTCTTTTATGTGCAGGGAAGATGTAACTAAAAATCAGATGCAGTGGTGGCTGAAGTACAACTTAAGTTAAATTCACGTGGCTTCTTATGTGAAAATTAGCATATTAATTGGGAAAGAGTAGGCCCTATGAATTAGAAAAGGAACATTTGATTGACTGTAGATGACTCTGAGTACCTGAACATCCAAGCCCCACTGAATCTTCCTTCCTGGCAAATATAGCCCACCCCCCACTTCTGTCAGAATAATCTTTCACACTTAAAGATCCAATGTGATTGAATCTGCAGTAATCACCCTGCAATAAGATGCCAATACTCCTTGTGATTCACCCTCCCACCACTCATTCACTCCAGACATGGAATCAAATCTCAGCTGGCCCTGGGGACAAGTACAAAGTCTGACTGAGGAGGAGAAACTTTGCACAACAAAATAACTTAAACAGTTTTCTAATTTATATAGGTAGAATTATGGCAATGAATTCTGAGTGTGATAATTCAGGTCAAATTTATCAACACGTGTACTTACTAGAGAATCTGGATTCGATGTCCCAGTTTACTTAGATGACAGTGGTCTAAAATGTTTGCTCATTTAGTTAACTGAAAATGAACTCAATGGTGGCCTACACCAAACAAAGTTAGATACTAGAAATTCATTGGTATAAGGTAGAGGAAGGTATGCAAAGCCTTAGGGAGATAAGAATGTTGAAGCAGATTTAACACGGATAACTGACTCACCCACCCGCTAGCTGTGTCCCTGAGATCACATGTTGAATCACCGCAGTGTCAGTCTTTTGTAGATCAGGGATCGAGGTAATAGATGTTTCTCCAGAAACAGACACTCTAAAATGAGGCAATCTCAGCATGGCAAAGGCCATGTGGCAGCACTTAACAACTAGAAATAAGGGAGATTTATTAAATAGGAAGCAGGGCTCTAGTGATAGTCAGGATGGCTTGACCATTCTATATATACTCCCTTCATCCTCTACCCTCCCAAAAAACCTCTTGTTCTGATAGCAAATGGAGGCCCGACTTGAGTCATCCTGACAAAGATTGATGGTGGCTCACCCATTTCCCAGACCTGAGTATGAGGGACCCATGAATGAAGAAGCCATGAAACTTGAAGAAGAAACCTGAGAGCTTGCCACAAGTAGGTACTGTAAATCTTCCATCTAGCCTCCCGCAAAGGGGCCTGTTGACATTTACTAGGACAATTGTGTCCTGGATAAAGGGAACTACCAAGATCTTTATTTAAAGATCTGTCTCTGAGTAAATGCTAATCCCTAGGGTCCTATATTGCTACTGAGTTCAACTATTCAGAAGGGGAATTTATTGGGGTCAAGTGGTAAATGGAATTTTGGTCCACTTGACCCCAATAAATGGAATTTTGGTCCAAGTGGGCCTAGTGTGTCCTTGAATGCATCCGGTGGTTAATTCTCCATTCCTGAAGGCAAAGTTGGAAAAAAAAATTAACTGGAAGAATTTCACAATAGCTCCCTGAACCGTGGAGTATAAGAGCTGTTATGTATGGTAGGAAGGCTTGTGGAACATCACTCCTTTCTAAAAGAGCGAATTAAAAGTAATACCATATCCCTGGGAAGAACTGCAGAGATTAGTGCCACCATCAAAGATTTGAAAGATATATGAGTGATGATTCTATCACATCCCCATTTCACTACCCTGTTTGGATTGTATAGCAGACATTCTTGGAGAATGAGAGTGGTTATCACAGGCATAATCGGGGGTTGACTCTGACAAGCACCTGATAAGCAGCTGTTGATCAGCTATTCCTGCATCCCAATAAGCAGAAAATGACAGAAACTTTTTGATTGCACATGCAGAGAAAAGCATGCTTCAGCACCATCTTGCCTCTAGGCTGGTCAACTCTTGGAGGTCTAGTCACAGGGTCCTTTACCATGTTACCTTCCCCAGAACACTATGCTGGCAATTACATTGATGACAACAGTCTGATAGGGCCTGGAAGCAAGTAGTAGCAGTGTTCCAGTTTTCTAGAGCTGCCATTATGCAAAATACCAGAAGTGGATTGGCTTTCATAAAGATTTATTAGGCTACAAATTTACAGGTCTAAGGCCATAAAAGTGACCAAACTAAGGCATCAACAAGAGGATACCTTCACTGAGGAAAGGTCAATGGTGCCCAGAACAACTCTTTCAGCTGGGAAGGCACGTGGCTGGTGTCTGCTGGTCCCTTGCTCCTGGGTTACATTTCAAAACGGCTTTCTTCAAAATGTCCCCATGCTTCTGTCTCTCTTAGCTTCTCTCAGCTCTCTGCTTGGTTCTCCTTGGGCATTTCTCTCTAAGCATCTGGGTGTCCTCTCTTAGCTTCTCCAGGGCAAATTCTGGGCTTCGTCTCTTAACTTAGCATCTCCAAACATCCTTCTGTCTGCATCTCCCAGGGTTTCCAACCATCTGAGTCTGTGTTGGCTCTTAGCTTCTCCCAGGGGTATATTCTGGATTACATATCTTAGCTTCTCTCCAAAATGTCTTTCTCAGCTTCTCTGAGCTCCTTCTGTCCATGAGCTCTCCTAAAGGGCTCCAGTGATCTAATTAAGACCAACTGAGAATGAGTGGGGTCACATCTCCATGGAAATAATTTAATCAAAAGTTTCTACCCTAATCAAAAGACTAATAAGTCTGCCCCCACAAGATGGCATTCAAGAACATGGCTTCTGTGGGGAACCTAATAGATTCAAACCAGCACAAGCAGTTATCCTAAATGTCATCATCAGACAGATACATGCTAGAAGGTAGAAGATAAACCTCATAAAAATTCAAGGGCTTGCCATCCAAATCCATAGGTTATTGGATATCAGGATTGTGACTGAAACAAAGAAGTGATAAACTCTCAGAATTAGATACAAGAATTGATGATGCTTTAGTATTCTCCTATAAAGGTGGAAATGAGTGAGTTTTTGTTTGTATGAATGATAAAATCAGCAAAGCTTTTGCCTTGCTATTGTTTCTGTTTGGAAATCTAAGTAAGGGAAGAAGGGAATGTTTGGGTGTTGAGCAATCATAGAGGTGGATTGTGTTACGTATAGCAGTTCGAGATTCACATGTGCAGATGCTACAAGTTAAAACAATTCCCCTTCTACCTTATAGCTAGAGTTCTGGACATGACTCAGATTCTGCCAGTCAGATGAACACAACAAAATTTGGGAGGTGGAAGTGAGGCAGAGACTGCCTTTCTGCTACTTCTACGGTGTCTGCTGGCAAGTTTGATCACAGATCAGTGTTGGCAGAGTCCCAGTGACTCACCACAAGCTTTATCAGTGTTGAGAGCTGTACCGGTTTCTATATATTATGTCCCCCAGAAAAAGCCATGTTCTTTGATGCAATCTTGTGGGGTCAGACATATTAGTGTTGATTAAGTTGTAACTTTGGATTAGGTTGTTTCCATGGAGATGTGCCCCACCCAACTCTGGATAATTTCCATGGAGGTGTGGCCCTGCCCATTCAGCATGGGCCTTGATTAGTTTACTAGAGCACTATATAAGCTCAGACAGAAGGAGCAAGCTTGCTACAGCCAAGAGGGACACTTTGAAGAAAGCACAGGAGCTGAGAGAGGAGCTTCAGCTTACAGAGACATTTTGGAGATGGCCTTTGAAAGCAGACTTTTGCTCCAGAGAAGTTAAGACAGGACAAATGCCCCAAGAGCAATTAAGAGTGACATTTTTGAGGAGCTGAAGCCTAGGGAGGAACATCCTGAGAGAAAGCCATTTTGAAACCAGAACTCCAGAGCAGACACCAGCCATGTGCCTTCCCAGCTAACAGAGGTTTTCTGGACACCATTGGCCATCCTCCAGTGAAGGTACCCAATTGTCGATATGTTACCTTGGACATTTTATGGCCTTAGACTGTAACTGTGTAACCAAATAAACCTCCTTTTGTAAAAGCCAATCCACTTCTGGTGTTTTGCATTCTGGCAGCATTAGCAAACTAGAACAAGAGCCAAGTTACGATTCCTGTTTTGTTGGTGTGGATGGCACTGATCTGGATCCAGCAGCAGTAGCAGCAGCTTTCTGATCATGACAGCTTCCTGATGAAGACAACTACCTGGTGTGACAACTTACTGGCCCCAGCATGGCAATAGGGCTCTGGAGCCAGTGGTGTCTGATCACAGAGGAGGCAGCAGTGCCTGTGGTTTCTAGAAGTCATTCATGAAAGCACAACCTCAAGTTTTCAGCCCTCTCAATAATTCTAAAGCCATAAAGAACCTCTAATAAATGTCTTCCTACTTAATTAGCTAAAATAGATTCTGTGCCTCACAAATGACCCCTGACTAATACATAGCACCTTTGTAAAAGTTCCTCTAGGGTAGATATACCCAGGAGTGTAATTGTTGGGTCCTAAGGTATGTACATTTTTACCTTTACTAGATATTGTCAAATTGTTTGCCAAACTGTTCTGCCAATCTACATTCCCAGCAGAAAATTCCACCAAAGATACCCCTTGTGCCTTACTGCTTGTGGCTTGTAGAGTCTGCACCAACATGGCATGTTAGCAGAGTCTGAACTCCACTCTCCATGTGCTGTGCTCCTCAGCTATTTATTCTCAGATTGGCACCCAGATTTTGTTATTGTTTCCATTTGTTTGGCATCCTTGATGAAATCAGGCCAATCCCTTTCATGCCCCCCTTGTTTTATAACAACTTTATTGGGATATAATTCACATAGCATACAATTTACCCTAAAGTGTACAATTCAATGGTTTTTTTAATATATTTACAGAGTTATGCAACCATCAGCACAATTTTAGAACATTTTCATCACCTCAGAAAGAAACTCCATAGCTTTTGCTATCACTATGCTATCCCTCCAGGATGTCCCACAAACCTAAGCAACCACTAATCAACTTTTTGTTTCTTTTTGCATTTTCTGGACATTTCATATAAATGGAATCATATAATATGTTGTCCTTTGTGACTGGCTTTTTTTCTCATAGCATAATATTTTCATGTTATAGCGTATATCACTGCTTCATTTCTTTTTACATGAGCTTTTTGTAGATGCCCTTTTTTCAGACTGAGGATGTTCCTTTCTATTCCTAGTTTGTTGAGTGCTTTAATCATGAAAGGGTGTTGGATTTTGTTAAATGCTTCTTCTGTGTCTATTGAGGTGATCTGTGGGTTCTATTTTTATTTTATTGTTGGTATGGTATATTATATGAACTGTTTTTCAGATGTTAACCCAAGCTTGCATTCCGGGGATAAATCCCACATGGTCATGGTGTATAATTCTCTTTTTTTTATGTTGCTGGATTCAGTTTGTTGGGGATGTTTATGTCCATATTCATAAGAGATGTAGTTTTCTTTTCTTGTAATGTCTTTGGTTTGGGTATCAGGGTAATACTGGCCTCATAGAAAGAGTTGGGAAGTATTTCCTCCTCTTCTCTCTTTTGGAAAAGTTTATGAAAAATTGGCAATCAATCTTCTTTAAATGTTTGGTAGTTTTCACCCATTTTGCTCTCTTTGTGTTTCTTTTTGCACTGTGCTATCTAAAAGTGTCCTTTGTCACAGAAGAAGAACCACACAGTAGAATACTCATTGCACTGGTATCCATTCAAACAAACTTTGTCATGGGTCACAAATGAAACAGGCTAAGTTTCTCCTTCCATCTCTACTTTTTGTCCTGAGAGTTTGGCTTTGACCCAGGGAGAGCATTATCTCCTGCTGTGGAGGGGTTTCAATGCAGATTGTCAGATCTATGTTTGGAGGTGGCCAAATGTCAAGTTGGGGTCTCGAAATATGAAATGTATAAGCATCACTTTCAACTGACCATTGCCAGCTCTCAGGGGTTATCTAAGTCTAAATCCTTTCTTCTTCCAGGAATAACTAATGCTTCTTTTAGTACTCACATTACAATCCTAATTTGTATGGCTATCTCTCCAAATGGCATAACTTCACTAAGGATGATTTGGGTCTTGAGTGGCCACTCTGGGGAACATTCGACTTGAACAAAATTATTCAATTGAGAGGTATCTTAGAAAAGAAAGAAAATAAGATTTCTCTGGACCAATGGGCTATATTTTTGATTGGTGTACATAGACCTCCAAGCAAAATTCTGTTTCAAATATTGCTTCACTAAAAGATTCTTCAGCCAAAGCTGATGAGCAATTTGTCAGACTTAAGCCACAGCAAATTAGACTCATTTCCCAAGTAAATCCTCCCTTACTTGTCCTCCAGTTACCTCTCTATAACCAGCTCTCCCTCTTCCGGTTTATTGTTCTCATCTTTCTTCTTCAGTACCTGCAAGGGTTCCTCCACCCCCTTCCCCTTGTCTAGATAAGCTTCCATTTCCCAATGACTCTCCTACCCTAAAATGCCACTTATCTCTAAAGATCCATCCTTCCCATGAGCCAGGCAACTGTAGAATTTAATCCTTGGACCCAAACTGAAATAAGAGCTATAATTAAGGGTTTCTGTAAACCTAGACAAGAACAGCAACTAGTCACAGAAGAATTTAGAATCCTTTTAGGTATGCCCAATGTAGGGTTACTGACTGTTCCTGTTTGCTAATGCTGCTATTATGCAAAATACCAGAAACAGATTGGCTTTTATAAAGGGGGTTTATTTAGTTACACAGTTACAGTCTTAAGGCCATGGAGTGTCCAAGGTAAGGCGTCAACAATAGGGTACCTTCACAGAAGAATGGTCAATGGCATCTGGAACACCTCCGTTTTATGGAAGGTATGTGATTGGCACTTTTTCCTTTGCTCCCAGGTTGTGTTCCAGCTCCTCTCTCAGCTCCTGTGAGTTCTTCAAAATGTTGCTCTTGGGGTGTGTGTCCTCTCTTGGCTTCTCCAGAGCAAAGTGTCAGCAAAAGTCTGCTTTCAATGACCATCTTCAAAGTGTCTCTCTTGGCTGCAGCACTTCCTTCTCTCTGAGCTCTTTTATGTGGCTCCAGTGATTTATTTAAGACCCACCCTGAATGGATGGGGTAACTCCTCCATGGAAATTATCCAATCAAAGTTCTTGCCCACAGTTGATTGAGTCACATCTCCATGGAAACACTCAATCAATAGGTTCCAACCTAGTCAACACTAATATGTCTGCCCCCACAAGACTGCGTCAAAGAACATGTTATTTTGGGGGACATAATACATCAAACCAGCACACTGACCTATATGCATGTACACATGTTGACCAGAACTACAAATGCTAAATTATGGCAGGCAAAAGCTGATGGACTGACCAAGAAAGGGACCTATCAGACCTTTCTTTTCATAGTAAGACTGATGGTCCAAAAAGGGTCCAAAAAGGGCCCAAAAAGGAGGGCAAAGTTTCCTAAAAGCTGTACCTGAAACAATTGTAATGAAAATCAATTGAACCATAATCCAATCATGTGGAAAAAGTCACTTATCAATAGCAATTCTAAAATCGCCCTAAACAAGTTTTGCAAAGTTCTCCTTCTCTATGGGAAGAAAATATTTCCTATTTGGGCTGAATTTTTGCTTCCTGATAAGTAGTTCTCCAGTCCATTTTTCTCACAACTCTTAGCTCTAAACTCTGGGAGGTCTTTCCTTTTTCATTATTCTCCTTAGCTACATCTAAAGAGGACACTGGAGAATTTGCCCTCTGTATTAATCTCCTGTGGTTGTTGTAATAAAGTCCACACAAACTGTTGGCTTAAAAGTACAGAAATTTATCATCTCACAGTTCTGGAGGCTAGAAATACAAATCAAGGTGTCAGCAGGGCTGTGCTTCCTCTGAAGTCTAGGGTCCTAGCTGTAGTTTGCTGGAAATCCATGGCATAACTGAATTTCTGCCTCTGCCACATGGCTGTCTTCTCTCTTTGTCTGTGTGTATCCAAATTTCCTCTCCTTATAAGGACAAGTTGTATTCGACCAGGGCCCACACTAATACAGTTTGACGTCATCTTAACTAATGACATCTTCAAAGACACTATTTCCAAATAGGGTCACATTCTTGAGACCAGGAGTTAGGACTCGAGGATACTTTTTGGCGGGACACAATTCAATCCATAACACCCTACTTTGTGTTTGAGCAGCTTTCTCAGCCTGCTTCCTGCCTGTAGAGACTTGGGGGCCCAAAGTTTGCTTTTATGTCTTCAACAGTCATGGCTTTTAACATTTAGGCTATTGTCTCAAAAACTTGCAAGTCACTACATTCTAAAATCTCTTTTTCCTCTCATCTCTGCTTGGCCAATTCTTTTCTGAACTCAATCTCTTCTTTACCATAACTTGTCGAATGCATCTAACGACAATCATAGCACACTAGTGACATCCTGTTTCACCACTTCTTAACCTAACCCACAAGTACATTAGGTACATTATCTGCCTTCAAGTTACTATGGACAGCAGTTTTACCAAATACTCAACATCATAGACTGCTTTTTTTTTTCCTTCAATTACAGATTCCTTGCTAACTACCATATGGCCCAGAAACCAATGCCACAACTGTTAGGGTTTTTGTTACTCAGCATTTCATTCCTGTTACCAATTTATGTGTTAGTCAGTCTTGCTATAATGATCCCCAAATCTCTGTGGCTTATAAAATAAAGGTGATTTGTCACTCATGTTACAGGTGGGCTGCAGGTAGGTTGTGACTCTACTTTACATGTCCTCCCATTTTCAGACCCAGTCTGCAGAAGCAGCCCAAATGTGGGACATGATATCCTCAGGGTAGATGGGAAGGGGTATAGCCAATTATCTAATGGCATGTGTGCCAGTTTGAAACTGTTATGTATCCAGAAAAGGCCATGTTCTTTTTATCCAGTCTTGTGGATGTGGACTCATTGTAGGATGGGACCCTTTGATTAGGTTGTTTCCATGGAGATGTGACCCACCCAACTGTGGGTGAGAACTTTTGATTAGATTATTTCCATGGAGGTATGACCCTGTCCATTCAGGATGGGTCTTTATTAGATCACTGGAGTCCTTAAGAGAGCTGAGAGCCCATAGAGACCCAGACACTTGGAGACACTGGGAGATGCAGACAGAAGGATGTTTGAAGATGCTAAGCTAAGAGATGAAGCCCCGAATTTGCCCCCAGAGAAGCTAAGAGAAGACTGCCAGATGCTTAGATAGAAATGCCCCAGGAGAACCAAGCAGAGAACTGAAAGAAGCTAAGAGAGACAGAAGCCCAGAGACATTTTGGAGAAAGCCATTTTGAAACCAGAACCCAGGAGCAAAGGACCAGCAGATGCCAGCCACATGCCTTCCCAGCTGACAGAGATGTTCTGGATGCCATTGGCCTTTCTTCAGTTATGGTATCCTCTAGTTGATGCCTTAGTTTTGACACTTCTTTGGCCTTAGAACTGTAAATTTGTAACCAAATAAATCCCATTTATAAAAGCCAATCCATTTCTGGTATTTTGCATTCCAGCAACTTTAGCAAACTGGATCAGCATGTTTTAGTTTCCTGGCTGCTAAGACAAATACCATAAAGTGGATTGGTTTAACAGGAATTTATGGGCTCACAGTTTCAGAAGCTAGAAGCCTTGCATCCTCCCAGGATCAGTCTCTTCTTTCTGGACGGCAATCTTTGGGGTTCCTTGGATTTTCCATCATAAGACAATGCACATAGTGGCACCTTCTCCTTTCTCCTCCAGGTTCCCTTGATTTCTAGTTTCTGGCTGCTTCTTGGGGATTCTTTTCCATGTCTAATGTCCTTTGCTTATGAGGACTTCCTCCATATTGGATTAAGATCTGCCCTCATTAAGTTTGGGAATACCTCACCTCATAATATCTTCAAAGGTCCTGTGTACAAATGGGTTCACATCCATAGGACAGGGTTGGGACATGAACATGCCTTTTGTGAGGGGCATGATTCAGTCCCCAACATGGCATTTACTCCATATGCTCAAATATAATTGGCCAAAGGAAGTCTCATGTCCAAGCCCAATCCCAATGAGACAAGGAAGAACACTCTTCCATAGGAGGGAACCACAATCGGTGAAATGTATGATCCTACCAGGGAGGAGGAAGCAAATAACTGGAGACAATAATAAAATCAACCACATTGATAAAATAATGGACTTATTTGGAGAATATGTTTTTCTCTCTTTATTGACAAAAGAAGAGAATAAATAAATGAGTTAAAAATCCCAGTTTCAACTTTAGTAATAAGAAGGAAGGAAAAAAAACAGACTCTGCATGTGGTTTCCTTTTGCTCTTGATTGCTTTGTTTTTCATTCCCTCTCTAGTCATATATAAACTTGTAATATGACATCTGGAATAAGAGTTAAAAAATCCTCCCCATTAACTGGGCAATAGAAGGGCAGGATTATAGATTCTACCTTTAAGGGACATATTCCTAGTCTTCCCTCCTGCAGTTTATTTTCACCAATGGACCAGGCCAATTGCTAGAATATCACTCAGATAATTAAGTCACATATACGTCATCAATGAAAATGCTCAAAGCATAAGAGTAATCTGCCTTTTAGGTCAGTAACTAAATGTTAAGTTGCCCTCTGATTAGCCTATGGTACAATTCTGGGAGCAGGGCCTAATATTACCTTTTGAACAGGACAACTGATAGCTTATCAGTTCCTTAAGAGGAAACAGGTGTCTCCTTTAGGTAGGCAAATTAGAAAAAGCACCATCAACGCAATGGGTATATTAAATTTAAAAAAAAATGCTCCCTTCTCAGTTGGGTGAATTTGTACAAGTGCCCTTAAGGGAGAGCACATGGCTTAGCTAAAGAAAGTTTCTTTGTGAGAAGGAAAAAAAGACCCCCTTGCTCCCAGAAAAGGCAACCCTTAGCTAGATTTTGGCTTGGCAAGTACAGTTTGGTTTGACTGCACCCCCCCCCTCCCCCATTCACCCTTTACACCAGGTGCTTTATTTAGTGTACAAAAACACAATTATGAGTGTCAGCCCTGCATTTAACATTAAGCTTGGGATGCATAATTCTCATGTAAAACTTGTCCAAGTGAATATTTTCCCCAATAAATTTCATTCTCAGCTTCTGCAGACCAGTGTTGAGTGGTTTAATTAAACTCCTTACTGACGTGAGTAGTCACTTGCATCCATTCTCTATTGAGAAAGGAGCCTTAGGTAACTTAGTGGTTTGAATACAATAAGACCTTTCTCTTCCATGTAGGTAATGTGTCATGTTTAGTGACCTCTGATGGAGTTATTTATACACTTCCTTAATGCAGAAACAAGCTGGTGAGCTGGTTTTCTTTTTCTCTCTCATTATCTTTTTGCATTTTATTCTCCCTCCTGGTTCAATCCTCCACATTCAGACCTTTACCTTTTCTTTCCAATTGCCAGTAACAGTATACTTCAAAATGTTTGCAGGATTTTCTCCGGACACCTGCCATCAAGTATCACGTGTGCAGTAAATGGCCTCTCATTAGAATGACTTGCCAGATGCCATCATAAAGAAGTCTTTCTTCAATCTCTTTGCTTCCCAAAGCCAGGATGCTCGGCAGTGCAAATATTAGATTATTTAAAGTTAACAACACAAGTAGAATTTTCATTAAAAATGATCGATAAACTGTCTTTACTTTTGGGAGAAGCCAGTATAGCATACTTCAAGCAGTAGCCTGAACTATGGGTTTTAATTTTTCACATTTCTACAATATCCACTCCAGCAATATGTGTGTTCAAGTGCAAAAAAAAGAGTGGCTGGTGATTTGCTTTTCTTAAAATATACCTACTCATGTAGAGGTATTCTTGAAATAATCTAGCACCACTCATCCAAAGTCATACAAAGCAACCCAAAAGGGAAAATAAAAACAAATAAATGATTTTTTAGGCCTATTTAGCTGTAAGATTTATCAGTGTACTCTGAAAACTGAATTTTTAAATAACTATTTTAAACTTTTTTACAAATAAAAGAAATTCATCTATTCATCTAGCAAAGATGAATAGATGTGGTTGATCATTCAATGTAACCAAACTGAGTTTATATGACTTTAATAAGATGGTTCTAGAATCTCACTGCATTGTGATCCTCTAGGGGCTCTGAGGATTCTAAGAGCATACAGTGCTCTCTAGGTCTTGTCCTTTTCAACTTAGTTGGTGTGAAGATGAAAGAAGTTGACTTTGATAGTGTTATCAGTTAGGATGTTTTAAGCTGTAAGTTAGAGACCTCAACTCAAACAAACAGAATAATAATTCTAAAAATATGCGACATAACATGAGGTCCAGAAGCAAGGAGGGCTATCGAACTGATTAAGTCAGTAACTATTGATGTTTTCAGTTCTATCGTCTCTGCATTCTTGTGGGCTTTATTCTTACACTGGTTTCAAGATGACTTCAGCAGTTCCAGAGATGACGTCCTAATAAAATGCAGATGATGGGTTTTCTCTCCTGTGGCCATGTCTTAAGAAGAAGAAAATGTGTCTAAGAAGCTCCATAGAAGCGTCATAAATCATCACCAGCAAAAGGAATGGGATTACTCTTAAACCAAGCAGACACAGTTGAGCTGGGGAGGCACCAGTTTTCCCAGGTACCTGGCTGTATAGTGTGGAGGAGTATACTTTAACAAAATTGAGTTTCTGTTAGAAAAGAAAAGGAAATCGATGCTGAATGAGCCCGTCAGATTGCCAAATCTGCAGGTAGCTTAATAAATCTTAGTAAGTGTCCAAGGCTATTGCTGAAATCTAATTACAAAAACAAAAAGCTCTTCCTTTTCAAGAGACTGCTAGTTTCTTCATGAGGTTTAATATTTTAAAAAATAATAAAAAATACATTCTTAGGGATGTACTTATTAAGCCCATTCAATCTCAAAATTAAGAAATTTCTCATTCACTGGGTTGGGAGTAGATATTTTGGCTGCTTTCATTGGTGGCTACTCATACAGAGAAAGCTAAGTGGATTAATGGTCAATATGAAGACTCATTGAGAGGCTAAAAAAATATGAATCTTCCCAACAGACACAGGAAAGTCTTCCAGCTCACACCTACCTGTTCTTTTTTCTGATGTTACAGGCACCAATTCACATAGTTTGGGATCCTAAGTAAGTACTCTTCATGCTTTTTAAAGTACTCTAAAACCTTGCTCCTCAAAGCAAGCATTTGGAACAGCAGCATTAGCATCATCTGGGAGCTTGTTATAAAAGCAAAATCTCAGGGCTTGCGCCAAACCTACTCAATAAGAATCTGTACTTTGACAAGACTCCCAGGAGATTCATTAAACAGCAAAGGTTGAGAAGCATTACTGTAAGATATCTGGGGTTATTCCCTGGGCTCCTGCTACCTGGAGGATAGCTATAGATAATATGAAATCAAGCAACTGGACCAAGAGTGTGTAACTCACTTCATTCTAGCTTGAAATGGAACCAAGAAGTCAATGTCATGGACTTAGAGAACAAAATTATTCCTCATCCCTTATCTCTGTTCTATTAATCCAAATATCAGGATTCCATTTAAATGTCTTAATTTATACATAAGAAATACCAGAATAATGTCTGATCCCTTCCTCTGATCAATTAAAACCATCTGGTCATTTGTATATGGGTTTGGTGGTACACGGTGGGAAGACTAAAGATCAGAACTTGCTCGGAGTCATTTAGATAAATGCTGGCATTATTTCCACCTAACTCAGAGTGATGGTGAGGCCAATACATGGCTAGTGCTCAATAAATACCCCATGTTAACTTTTTAAGTGATAAAAAAGCTAAGGTTACAGACTGAAGTTTGTTCATATGGTTTGATCATTTGGACAAGTACGGTATGTTCAGAGGCTTATCTACCCCACAGTTAGCACACTCCCCTTCTTGGCCTTTTTCTCATTTCCTCGAAAAGCCTTTTCTGGAGAAACTTCAGATCAGAAGCCAAAGAAAATTCAGCTCAATTTGCCCCGCTTCCCATGGGGCTCCCAATGACTGAAGGCTTTCATTCCCTTCTCTCCCACATTAATTCTCGGTGTGCATTAGTCACCAGGAACGTTTCCCTTGGTTTCACCATGAGAAAACAGTGAATTTGTAGAGCTAGTCTAGACTAAGTTAGATGGCTGCTTCATCTTCACAGGTACTTGTTTTGTTTTGTTTGTTGTTGTAGTTTTTTACCACACACTGTTAAAGAAAATTACAACCAAGATATAAAAGGTATGGTAAAATCTACAAATGTAAGATCTACAAATATGTAGTAGACATATTAACTAACACCTTAGTTCCCCCTTTGCCCTTTACCTGCACTTTATCAGTCTTGCCTCCTATACCCAAGACTTTTGCAAAAGTGTACCCTTTTTCTCCTATGCTCAGGCCTATCCCCACTGTGTTTCTTCTGAACAAAAGACCTTGCTTTCTGCTTCATAGAGAAATATGAGGCTTCTAGGTGACAATTCCCTCCGTTTCTGACCGACCAGCTTCAATCTCTATACACCCCTATTTTAACCTCCTTGCCCAGTCTCAAGAGGGCAAGAGGGCTATATATATATATATATATATATATATCCCTTCCCCAGTTCCAAACTCATCCCTTTACCTCAACTTTCAAGTCCTTCCTTGCCCAACCTTCCTTTACCAACTAGTTCTTCTTGCTCCTATATTTTCAATCTCTTTCTACTGCCTCTTTTTCCCTGTAGTTTTCTTCCATCTTAAAAAATCTTCTTTTAACCTTGTGCCCCTTTCTCTTTTCTTTCCAGCAAGCACATCAAAATATGCTGCATGTTTTGTTCCCTCTACATTAGTTCCCTCTCACATATCATAATGCTGCAATCACACTTCTCTGTCTACCACTCCACTGAAATGCTTTTGAAAACATCACCTGTGATCTCATAATTGCTAAAGCCAATGAACTCTTTTCAGCTTTCATCTTACTTGACCTCATTGTTGCATTTGATGCCCTTCTTGAAATGTTTCCTTCCCTTGAATTCAAAGGCATAATTCTCTCCTAATTCTATTCCTCTTCTCTAACCATTCCTTCTTAAATTCCTTCTGTCATACCTATATTTCTAATCATGGAAATCTTGCTAATTCTCAAGGTTCTATTTGTAGCCTTTTCTTCTCATATGCTTTTTCTAGATAATCTCCTTTTCTCCTCTGACTTTGCCTACTATTCATAAATGCTGAAAGTGAAATCAGTTTCTTGATACCTGGCCTTCCCAGGAGTTGTAAGTATGTGTGGCCAATTGTCTACTGGATGTATCTACCTTTGCACCCCTTTAACACCTCAAATTTATTATTTCTAAAATTAGACTCATTAATTTCACCATCAGAAATTGGCAAACATGTAAGCCAATTTTATGTGGCTCCTGTTGTTAGGAGGCATTTCTCCATGGCGTTTCTACCTAAGTATCTCAGGCTATTTTTTGCTAGTAGTATCTCTCTCTAGGTCGGAGGCAGATATGTTTGGACATAACAAAGATAATGTCTTCTCTGTGGTCTGGGCAGTTTGCAGTAGCCCCTTTAAATGATTGGGGTTTCCTACGTGTGGGGTTCCTCAGCTGTGATAGACCATTGTGTGCTTAACATCTCCCAAGCCTGCTCCTCATTGTCCATAAAACTTGAAGGGCAAGGGAAATTGATGCAAACATGAAGCACTTACTGCCTTCTGGGCCATGAAATAAAAACTAAGTCCATTTCATTCCATTGTTTCATTGTTGAATGAATTTATGGAATTTATGGAAGCGTGACCAGCCAGCCTACCAGCTGGCTGCTTAGAGACTGCTTGACCACTTGACAGCTATATACCAGGACAGGGAAGGAGCGAGGAAATAGCCAGAATATGGCATAAAATGTTTGACACTGGATTATTAGAAGCTGGAGTTGGAAATGTCTGGGCAGACTAAAAGCCTGAAGGCTTTAACTGGAGGATGTCCAAAAGCAGAGGGTCTTTACCACTTGAAATCTTTGGGTACTTCAATCACTGAGGAAGTCACTAGTTCTCCATCTCAAAAGATGGATCAAAAATCTGCCTGTAACTTCTGAACCACAGAGGTCTGGCTTACATCCAGCAGACTCTGGCTTCCTGCTGCCCACAGTGGAGACTCTCACTGGCTAACAAGTTGTGTCATTTGTGTGGGGCATAAGTAAACACCCAGTATCGATCAATAAAAACAAAAAATGATCTTCCTCTTGTAGTCTATATCTTAATTAAAGATACTCTGCCATTCCCCAAGTCAAAAAGCAGAAATAATTTTATACTCTTCCTTTCCTTTTACCTTCTCTTCCATCCCACCAAAACAAATCGGTGACCAAGTGTTGACGATTCTCTCTTTTACAGCTCTGATTTATATCCCATCATCTTCGTTCACATTTTTACGGCTTTAGTTCAAGCTGTTATCACTTCTTACCTAACTCATTCCTATAGTCACTTAAGCCACCTCTTTGCCTTGTTTTGCTTTGTCCAATTCATTATCCACTCTGCTGTCTCTAGCCTAAAACTTTTGGGGAGTTCCTGACTGCTTACGAGATAAAGTCTATACTGTAATATGGCATATAAAATCCAACATAATCTGGTTTCAACCTATCTCTCTCCTACTCACTGAACACCCAGTGTCAGTGACACTGAAATGTCTCCAGTTCTCAAAAAGCCCAGACTATTTCATACCTCCATGCATTTGTTCATGCTGCTCCTTCAGTCCAAATGCCCTTTCTCCTTCTCCTGGTGAATGTCTTACTCAGCTATCAGGATATTCTTCAAATGTGACCTCCCCTAGGAAGGTTTGTTGATACCATTTGCCCCTATCCTTGGGGCCCTAACTGTATCCTGTATGCAATTCCATCATAGCCCTGACACACATTACGACAGTGAAGAGTCACTCGCCCCACTCCCAATTAGACTATTAGATAATTGAAGAAAGGACTTGCCTTCCTTATCCCTAGCACCTTGCACAGTTGCCTGGCACAGAGCAAGCACTCAAGAAATGCTTGCCAAATATGTAAGAAAACGAGCAGAGGGAGAACATGAATCCTGTCCATCCTTAGAGCCCTGCTGGGCGTGGTGGAGTGGAACAAGAGAAACAAAGCACATCTTTGCACTGCATCAATTCTACACAATAGCAAGCAATTTAAAACATTTTAAAATAAGCAATGATTTATTATGAATCATAGTGTGGATTTTGCATTAGTATTTAAGGCAAAGAATTCAAAGAAGATTTGAATGTGATTTGAACCACTTTATGCTAAAGCCCACAGACCTAACCAGTGTGGACTAGTTTAGCATTCTCTACCACCAAAGGCACTTTAGTGTAAAAGTCCCAGAAGTAACATTAGAGTATTATGTTTATTGTAAGAAATCATAGAGAATGCACAGCGTTCTGGTTTGCTAATGATGCTGGAATGCAAAACACCAGAGATAGATTGGCTTTTATAAAAGGCGGTTTATTTGGTTATACAGTTAACAGTCTTAAGGCCATAAAGTGTCTAACGTAACACATCTGTAGTCGGATACCTTCACCGGAAGATAGCCAGGGGCATCCAGAAAACCTCGGTTAGCTGGGAAGGCACATGGCTGGCGTCTGCTCCAAAGTTCTGGTTTCAAAATGGCTTTCTCACAGGACGTTCCTCTCTAAGCTGCATTTCTTCAAAAATGTCACTCTTAGTTGCACTTGGGGTATTTGTTCTCTCTTAGCTTCTCTGGAGCAAGAGTCTGCTTTCAATGGCCGTCTCCAAACTGTCTCTCATCTGCAGCTCTTATGCTTTCTTCAGTGTCCCTCTTGGCTGTGGCTCCTCTTCAAAATGTCACTCAAGCTGCACTGAGTTCCTTCTGCTATGTCACCTCATTTATATGGCTCCAGTGACTCAACTTAGACCTACCCCGAATGGGCGGAGCAACACATCCATGGAAATTACCCAATCAGAGTCACCACCCACAGCTGGGTGGGGCACATTCCAAAGAAACACTCAAAGAATTACAATCTAATCAACACTGATAACATCTGCCCACACAAGATTACAACAAAGATAATGGCGTTTGGGGGGACGTAATACATTCAAACTGGCACACACAGTATAAATATTAACCAGGAGGCAGGAAGTCTGCACAAGAGGTGTGTATTAGTTCTTAGGGCTGCTACAACAAATTATTACAACCTGGGGGCTTAAAACAACTGAAATTTATTTTCTTACAGTTCTGGAGGCCACAACTCCAAAATCAAGGTGTCAGCAAGGCGTGCGGCCTCCGGATGTTCTGGGGGAGAATGCCTTCCTTGCCATTTCCAGCTTCTGGTGGCTGCTGGCATTCCTTGGCTTCCTTGGCTTGCAGCCACACCAATCACTCCATCTCTGTGTCCTTGGCCACACTGCCTCCTTTTCTTCTCCTCTGTGTGCCTCTGATAAGGACACTTGTCTTTGGATTTAGGGCCCATATAGATAAACCTAGGTGATCTCCTCATCTCAAAATCCTTAATCACATCTGCAAAGATTCTTTTTCCAAATAAGGTCACATTCATAGGTTCTGGGGAGTAGGACATGGACATATCTTTTGGGGGTGGGACACCATTCAACCCACTATAAGGCATTTATCACTTAAGCTAACAATATAGAAAGGTCTGGATCTATACCCAAAGTAGATTCAGAGGTGATTCTTTACTTCACAAAAAACAAAAACAAAAACAAAAACAAAAAAACATAGAATTCTTTTAAATATCAAGTTCTCCTATAACATTTAAAATAAAGTCCAAATTATAAACATACGATCTTCCCCAACTTCTCAAAAATATGAAAAATCTTTTCTTTCTATATTTCAGATTAAGTTTAAGATTAGTGGTGACAATTAACATGCAAGACCTAAGTTTGGACTTGAGCGTTGGTCTGGATTCTTGTTTCTAACCTGTGTATAATTGTCATACCAAACTAGGGAAGAACTTGTGCCCTGAAGTATCTGTAACTCTTGAATTGAAATAGACTAGGAAAATTTTAGAAATAGTCGACCACATTTTTACAGCACAAAGTACTTTTGAGAAAAGATTATCAACATTCATCTACTGCAGAAAATTTTTTTGTTCGAGTTCTTCTCGCTAAAGGAAGAAATTGTCAAAACAAGTTTATTTACAATAGAACAACTGAGGATTCTCTTCCTGCCACCTTGGAAGCATATTTATGTGGAAGTATATGTGTGTATATGTTTTTTGTGTGTGTATCAGTAATGATGTATATCTATCAAATAATTTTGTGGCTTTATGCCACTTCTTAAACTATTAGTAAATAACTAAGTGGCCACAGATTTAGAAAGCAAAAACAATCCAAAAACCAAGGGTGGAGGCAGCTGAAAAATTATAAGTTGCTCAAAAGCCTATCTTGGGTCAATGCAAGAGGAAAATCAGAGAACATTTTCTTAAAAAGAAAAAAATAAAATAAAAGGAAACAGATCATGCAACTTCAGAGCTCAACTTGTGCCTAATCTCTTTGTGTGGGATTTTTTCATTCCAACACTTACCTCCCAGGATAAGCACAACAGCAGTGCCTAAATCATATTCATCTTCTGAGAATAATATAATGAACACAGCCCTCCTTAAGGAGATATGTGGGTCAGAGCACAACACAGTGTGCATCTCTCACCCTGAGAACCCAAAATGTTTATTCAGATAATATCTAGTGGAAATGAATACTAAGGGCTACCTTTCTGGGGGGAAAGAAGAGTTGTAGATGTAACAAAAGAATAGCCTGTGGCTTAGGTATTATAGAGTAAAGGGGCCCTCATAACGTTGCATATTGTAGGCACTCTGTATATGGTTTTGTTTTGTTTTTTTAACACTGGGCTGTAGACTCCATCTCGTTTTCTCACTATTATTACCTCACTGAGTAATTTCAGGTGCCTGGTTCTCAGCTTCAGCATATGAGCCAGTAAAATATCAAGTCTTGGGCAATTGCCCCATTACAGCAACTCAGAAATGATTTTTGAGACAAATATGGCATCTGAAGGACAACTCAGCTTTCTATGCCTATTTCATTCTACATCTTTGGGTGGAAAACTCGATTATAATCTAACAGATGCATGTGAGACAACAATGCTATCTTGACAAAAGAGTATTCAATATCTAGAATAATGATCTTTTTAGATTGCTTTACTTCCTTATTTAAATATGAATTTCAAAGTAACTTCAGAGCCAAAAAGAATAGAAACAACATTATTGCTATTAAATCATGCCTTAGAGAAAAGATGAAGAACATATAGGAACTCCATTCCCAGCCATAGGTTTTTATATCACACATTCTGTAGCCTTCTGGAAACACTCTACATGTGGGGTATATTTGAAGTTGTAAGGTGCAAGTCCTAGAGAAAGCCCAGCTCTTTTCTCAATGAAATGACCTGTTGTTCTGTGAAAAGAAAGGAGGTGTTTCTCTGGGACCACCATTACACTTGCTATGCTTTACTGAAATTCAACTCCCACATCTCTCAACTACTCACACCTGGGAGCCCGGCAAGCACAAACGCACAAACATGGTTGGGTTGGATGTGGGGGAAAGGTTCAAATACATCCCTTTCTGTTCCTGGGTAAATAGTTCTTGCAAATACCTATGGTATGCTGTGTATAACTGGATTTAGCTTCTATTTATACTTTGGAAGTATCCAAACCCTTGTGCTTTAACTGACACGCACACAGCAAAGAAAACTAAAAAATTAAAGAAGATACTTGGCAAAGTATTTGTAAAATGTGGCCTAACAATATTCTTACCATAGTCCTGCCTGAAAGTGATAACTTTTCTGTACTTTTCCTATGACAAATTTATTTTCCCTATATGCTTTTATTGGCTAGCAGCTCTGGCAAGACTTGACCACAATGAGCCAGAAGATTTGAATTTAAGGAAAATGTACGGCTCTCGAGCCATGACACAGTGGTGGATAAGTGCAGAGCAAATACCACATATTCAGTCAGAGCTCTGTGTATTGGCCTCAGTTCATCAAGGGACACCACAGACATCAGAGGAAAATGACATACCCCACAACCTCAGGGACAGAAAGCCTGTAAAAAAAATTAGCTTTTCTATGTTAAAACAACTAAATAATCACCAAACCCTCCGTTAACTTAGCTAAAAGTGATGGGTCATCTGTTACAGGTTCTAATTCACGTAATTACTATCTTATACAGAAGTTCTCTATGAGGACTCATCTTTTCTCTATTAAGTAGGAGGGGAGGCCATCAGGTCAGAATGAGGCTGGAAGTGGCAGGGTTGAAAGAGATAATCCTAAACTATAGATTTAGAAAGGTATTTTAACAGTAAATTCGTCATAGAGGAGCATATAAATAATCTACAGTGGCAATCTGATTAAGGTATCAGCATTTCAAATTGATTGAATCTGATACTATAGCATTAATCATAAGCAATGCACAAAAGACTTTAAAGTACTATATACAAAGTGATATTAAGGTATGTTAGCTTACACCTAAAATAAAAATCTAAAGATTTTCGTTTTTTCATTTCCATTTATAAAGTATGCATGTGCATGCACATATATGTACATGTAATACACTTTTTTTCATTTACTCTCTAACTAAAAATTGTCTCCATCAGAATCTACATTGAATAGGTGAACAGTTCTGACATATGGCATGTGATTAAGCCTATCACTAACCCAAAAAAGCAATGATTCTTAAAACATTTCTGGACCACAGATATCTTTGAGAATTGCTGAAAGCTAAAAGTTCTTCCCACAATTTCAGATAGTCCACAGTTATCCATAAAACCTAGTGTATCAGTTAGCTAGTGCTACATAACAAACCACCCCAAATGTAGTGCCTTAGATAACACTATTTATTTACTTCAAATTTTTTGGGTTAACAGTTTAGGCCGGGCCCAGCTGGGGTTCTTTTGGTGTTGACTGCCCTCCCTCATGCCTCTGCAGTGAGCCACAAATCAATTATATAACTCCACTTCTGGGTGTTGGCTCCTAGAGGCTAGGCTTGTCTTGGCTCCATGTGGTCTCTCATCCTCAAGCAAGTTGCCCATATTTTTTTTCATGACAGAGGCAGGTGTTCAAGAGAGAGAGAATGGAAATACACAAGACCTCTTAAGGTCTAATCTCAAAATTACTGCCACTGCCTCATTCTTTTGACCAAAACAAGTAACAAGGCCAGCTCCTAGTCAAGGGACAAGAAAACAGGCTCCACTTCTTGATGCAAGGTATTATAAAATCACAATGTAAAGGGTATTATTATAGAGAAGGATACATAACTGAGGCCAGTTTTGCAATCAATTTACCATACCTGCCATGAACCTAAATTAATAATTTTCTGCAATGAAGGTAGAGTAATAGGGTATTTTTAGTGTGATATATAAGTAGAGAAATCGATAACTGTTTGGCATTCCAGAAAGTGTCTTTGTGCTAACATGTGCAAAGCCAATAGAATATTTTCCTCTTAGGGGCAAGGAAGACAATCTTCAGTTTTTTCTGAGGTGGTTAATTTCATGTGTCAACTAGGCTATGCTATGGTGTCCAGTCAAACAAGCCCATTGTTACTGTGAGGGTATTTCATGGATTTAAATCATTAGTCAGTTGATTGCATCTAACACTGATTACATCCACAACCAAAACAGGAGATTGCCTACAGCAATGGGAGAAGTCTACTCCTCCAATCAGTTGAAGGCTTTAAAGGGAGAACTGATGATCTCAGCAGTGAGAAAGAAGCATTTCTATTTCTACTCCAGACAGCCAGCTCCTCCTGGGGAATTCATTATCACCTTCATTGAGTTTCCAACCTGCAACCTGCTCTACAGATTTCAGACTTGTCAATTCCCAGGATCACATGAGCCAATTCCTATAATAAATCTCTTAATATTTACACACATATATCCTGCCAAGTCTGTTTCTCTGGAGAATTCTGACTAATACACTTTCCTTTCCTGAAAGATAAATAAAGTAGAAAATAAATTCACCCCACATGACTTAAGGTTCTCAGTTTGTTACTGAAACAGGGTATCAAAGATTGTACAGACTTTTAGTGAAATGAATTTTAGCAACATTGATGGGATAGCTGAAGAAACTAATCCTGGATATTCCAAATGCCTGTGTCCATTTTTATACACAACTATGTTGACATAGCCTAGAACTTCAAGCCTTTCCATGAGTTTCATTCCACAGTAATCCTACAGTATATAAGACTAGCATTTCCCACTAAGCCAGAAAGCAGCATTCCATGAAGCATAGGAAAACTTCAGGACAACAAAAATTCCAAACAGAAAATGTTGAGCTCATAATGTACCCAAATGTGTGAAGATTGATCCACTGATTGCCATAGCAACATCAAAAATCAACTGTCAATAAGTTTGCATATGATCATGTTTTCACACAACACTACCCCCAGAAAGAACAGCAAAGAAATAACTGTCTACAAGAAATTCAGTCAATATTCAACAATAATTGAGTGAATTTAGGCAAAATATAAATCCTTTGTTCACCACGCATATAGTTTACGAGTCTGACTTTGCCATTACCAAAGGGTATCCACATCTAGCTAAAAGATATCATCTTTGATACTCTGCTGCTCTATTTTTTCCTTCTAAATTACAAGAGAATTGATGTAATGGCTGCATCCACATGGCTGAATCCTCCCTCTGATCCTAACTCTCTCTCTAAAATCCAGTGTTAGTTTCCTTTTGTGGCTATAACAAATTACCATAAATTTAATGGCTTAAAACAATAAAATGTATTGTCTTACAGCTTCTGGAGGTCAAAAGTCCAAAATGGGTCTCACTGAGTTAAAATCAAGGTGTCAGCAGGCTGCACTTTCCTCTGGAGGCTCTAGGAAAGAATCCAATTCTAAAGGCTGCCTGTGTTCCTTGGCTCATGGTCCCCTTCCACCTTCAAATCCAACAATGGTCAGTTGAGTCTTCCTCACATTGCACCACTCTGACACTGACTTTTCTTATGACTCTCCCTTCTGTTTTTAAGGACCCCTGTGATTGCATCAAGCCCCAGCCAGATAATCCAGGAAAACCTCCATGTTTTACAGTCAACTGATTAGCAACCTTAATTCCATCTGCTACCTTAATTCCACTTTGCCATGTAACAAAACATGTTCACAATTAGGACATGGACATTATTCTGCCTACCCAAAACTACCAACCCCAACCCACTTCTTTTCTCAGGTTACTTTATACATTGATGCCTAATGGTGTCAACCATTTCTTCCCAAGAGAGGCTTTGTAGCACATTCTTATAACTTTATGCAGAATTTTTGTTTTTATTTTTGTTTTTTATGAAGTAGGCAAATTACATCTCCTCAGTGCAAATTGTAGAAATAATGTCTACATGATCATCGAAATGTGAAAGAATATATAAAGGTTTTATCAACTGAGAAGGGTCATTTGAAAGAATATAGTTGAGATATTTTATATATTATTGATAAACTATACCTAGAATAAATTCAAGGCATCATGCTTTTTTTAAATTTTTATTTTGAAATAAATTCAAACTTACAGTAACATTTGCAAAAATAATACAAACCCCATACACAGAACTCCAGCATATCCCAACCCCCCTCCACCGATACCCCGATCTACCAACTTTAATATTTTGTCACTTTACCATTTCTTTCTTTCCCTCCCTTCCTCTCTCCCTCCCTGTCTGTCATCCATCATCTATTGCTCTGTCTTCTGAACATATGAGAGCAAGTTGCACATATCCTTGAACAAATAATATAATTCACATATGCATTTCCTATGAACAAGAATATTCATTTATGTAATCACATTAAGTGTAGTTAAGAAGTTCAAGAAATTTAACATTGATATAGAGCTTACATTCTATATTTCATTTTTTTTCTTATGTCCCAGTTGTGTCCTTTTGAGCCTTTTCTCCTCTATTCTTAGATCTTATCCAGGATCATCTATGGCATTTAATTGTCATCTATTTAGACTGTCTTTTTTTTTTCAGTTGTGGAAACATATATACAGCCTAAATCTTCCCATTCCAGCCCCTCCCAAGCATTCCATTTAGTGGGATTAATCACATTCACAATGTTGCAATGCCATCACCTTCCCACCATCCATTACTAGAAATTTCCCTTCACCCCAAACAGAAACTCTACACTCATTTCTTATTAACTCCCCATTGCCCCTTCCCCCACTTCTCGTAACCCATACTCTACTTTTCATCTCTATGATCATATTCTCTGATACTTTTTTTTGTGTTCACTGTGGGGCTTAAATTTAACATCTTAAGTCTATAACAATCTTGTTTTTCTTTGATACCAACTTAACTTCAATAGGACACACAAATTATGTTCCTATACTCCTCCATTCCCCCACCTATCTGTAGTTCTTGTCAACAATTACATATTTTACATTGAGTTCAAAACCACTGATTTATCATTACACTTTATGTATTTTAGATCCCATAGGAAGTAAATAGTGGAGTTACAAATCAAAAATACAGTAGTATTAGTATTTATATTTACCATGTGATCTTTACTGGAAATCTTTATTTCTTCATGTGGTTTCAGTTAATTGTTTAGTATCCCTTCCTTTCAGCCTACACAATTCCCTTTAGCATTTCTTATAGGACTGATCTACTGGTGATGAATTCCCTCAGCTTTTGATTATCTGGGAATGTTTTCATCTCCCCCTCATTTTTAACCTCCAGGTGTTTGTGAATTTTCTAAGTCTCTGATGGTTATTGACTTCTATTTGTATTCCACTGTGGTCAGAGAATGTGCTTTGAATAATTTCAATTTTTTTAAATTTATTGAGGCTGGTTTTATGTCCCAGCCTATGGTCTATTCTGGAGAAAGTTCCGTGATCACTAGAGAAGAATGTGTATCCTGGTGATTTGGGATGTAATGTTCTATATAGTCTGTTAAATTTCTCTTACATCTCTCTCTCTCTCCTTTCTTTGTTTCTCTGTCAATAGGGCTCCCTTTAGTATCTGAAGTAGGGCAGGTCTTTTATTAACAAAATCTCTCAGCATTTGTTTGTCTGTGAAAAAATTAAGTTCTCACTCAAATTTGAAGGAGAGTTTTGCTGGATAAAGTATTTTGGGTTGGAAATTTTTCTCTCTCAGAATTTTAAATATGTCATGCCACTGCCTTCTTGCCTCCATGGTGGCCACTGAGTAATCACTACTTAGTCTTATGTTGTTTCTTTTGTATGTGGTGAATTGCTTTTCTCTTGCTGCTTTCAGAACTTGCTCCTTCTCTTCAGTATTTGAGAGTCTGATTAGAAAATGTCTTGGAGTGGGTTTATTTGGATTTATTCTATTTGGAGTTTACTGGGCGTTTATGCTTTGTGTATTTATATTGTGTAGAAGGTTTGAGAAGTTTTCCCTAAGAATTTCTTTGAATATTCTTTCTAGACCTTTACCCTTCTCTTCCCCTTCTGGGACACCAGTGAGTCTTATATTTGGACATTTTCTTTTATCTATCATATCCCTGAGATCCATTTCGATTTTTTCGATTTTTTTCCCCAGTCTTTCTTTTGCTCTTTCATTTTCTGTTCTGTGGTTCTTGAGGTCACTGAGTTATTGTTCACCTTCCTCTAGTCTTGTACTATGAGTATCAGAATCTTTTTAATTTGGTCAACAGTTTCTTTTATTTCCATAAGATCATCTATTTTTTTATTTACTCTTGCAATTTCTTCTTTATGCTCTTCTAGGGTCTTCTTCATGTCCTTTATATCCTGTGCCATGCTCTTCTTCATGTCCTTTATATCCTGTGCCATGCTCTCATTGTTTGTCTTTAGTTCTTTGATTAATTGCTCCAAGAACTATGTCTCCTCTGATCTTTTGATTTGGGTGTCTGGGATTGGGTTATCCATATCATCTTGTTTTTTCATATGCTTTAAAATTTTCTGTTGTTTTTGGCCTCTTGGCATTTGCTTTACTTGATAGGGTTCTTTTAGGATATGAAGGATTATTCACACACCAATCTCTAATTTGTCAGATCTACAGCTTGGTGGCGTACACTTTCTCTAACTAACCAGCAGATGGCATCCACAAGTCACCTATTCCCCTCAAGTCAGTTCTCCCCAAATTTGTCTTTGTAGTGTGTGGGGGTCTGATTCTTGTGGGGTCCCATTGGTGCACCAAGTTTGGGTGTGTTGTTGGTGCTGTCTGCCCTGAATGTGGGGTGTGTGTCTGAGCAGTTAGGGAGGCAGGGCAGCTTTAATAACCAAACCTCCCAGGTGTTCCTGGAGATTTAAGGCTGTTGCAAGAGTCTAAACCTTCATTTCCGTCTCACCACAGATTGTCTCTGCTGCTGATCCACAAGTCCTTGGTATTGGCATAGGGTCCCTGGGATTTCCAAGTGGGTTCCTCTTCCCAGCTGTGCCCTTCTAGGGCCTCTGCTGAGGGAAGGCTGTGCTGCATCACAAGTGCATGCTGTCTCTCAAGGGAAGCCCTGGGCCACCGGGCCATACAGGGGCGTTCCCAGACTGCTGTGAAGATGGCTGAATGGGGCGTATTAATTTCCCCCTTTTCACACAGCTCCAAGGCATCATGCTTTAATATTTATAGGTCCCTTGATTTACTACAAACCCTCTCCAAGTCCACTGGTTATTTTTATTCCATTCCATATTTGCAAAGTGTATGATAATAATTGCTGCCTATTTTGAGGCAGTGATCAATGACTTTGGTTAATTTTTTTAGTTATTAAATAAAGATGAGCAACATTTGTCTTTGCTTTCAACTTACAACGAAACTGGTACAAAAATGACTCTGCCTGGTCTGTAAACAGACATGAAAAATATTTAAATCTGGTGATCTAATTCTTCAGCTTCTTAGAGGACGGTGATCATAGTCTAGTCCAGTATATAATAAGATATGGCAAGATGAAGGAAGGAGTTCTAAAGCCAGAAGAAAAAGAAGAAAGAATTAGAAAATAAGAAATGAGAAAAGAAAGAAGATCTGGGAAGAAGGGAGAGAGTAGTGATTGCAAAGAAATGGGAAGGAGCATTAATTTCCTTGAGAGTTAAACAGTGGTGAAATAGTGGCTGCTTTCGTTTTTGCTAACTAAGACAACTTAAAATATCGGCATAAAATAGCACAATGTGATATTTGAAAGCATAAGGAAACATGCAAATAAATTAATGCAGACTTGGAAGTAGGTTCATTATGTGAGCCAGCAGCTCTTTGGCAATGATATTCCATTTTTAAAAACTTTCGAATATCTCCATTAAGAAACGTTTGCTTAAAAATATGTGGCAATAAGCAGATATTCCCATTGCCAGTAGAAATTTGGGAGGACGAAATAACTAGTCAAGAGGTGTGAACACTAAGTGTATTCATAAATCACGGATAGTCTTCTAGTACATTCAAAGTGGCTGCTGCTAGGCAGGACCCATCCAGAAAGGAAGTCTCACAATGTACTGTGTAAACAAACACTGCACCTACACTTTCCTATCCAGCAGGGACACTATTCACTTTTCTAGGCTCAGGGAGTGGTGAATCATCGTGTTGTCTCCTCCTAAAGTTTGTTCTCATCAAAGAGGAGAACTTTCCATCCTAAGACTGAACCGTTTGAGTTTCCCCAACTGACCATGCCTTCCTCCACTCCACACCCTTCACCTGGCATTTCCTTTCTACTTTTCCCCCAGAATAACTACTACTCTGTATTTCATCCTGAATTTAAGCATCACTTTATCTAAGAGGTGCTCTCTGACATCACCTCTCCTATATATTCCTTTTCTCGTGTGTTCCCTTTTGTCATTGTACTCAGCACACTGTGGTTTATGTATCTGCCCACTTGGCTTCTTCTCTGTCCCCTTCAAACAGCCTTCCTGCTACTTGAAGGCAAAGTCCCTACTGTTCTCATCATTGGACTCTCCCTGTCTGACACATAGTGAGTGATCAGTAATTGTTTGTTGCAAAATAGGCAAATGGAAATAAATAAATGAAGGGGGAGGGAGGGTTGGAAGAAGTCTGGGAGAAAAGATGCTTAACGAGTAAGAATCATTTGGTAGAAGGTTTATGCATATGGCGCTTATGTATAGCCCCATCATAAGGTTTTCTGTGTTTATAAGAGAAGTGCCACTTCTTCCTGCCTGTGATTTATAAAAAGGACATTTGTTGACAGACCCTGCCCATTCTCAGCATCCTCCACTTTCACAAACCAGCATAGACTTTACAGTGTCCTCCTGTGTAACTGAAGAACGATTCCTCTCACTTGCTAGCAAGCAACCACTGTGACTGTGAAGAACTTTGAGAGATCCAATCAATTTGGCTCCTACCAGAAAGATATGGAGTAAATAGAGCTGTAGTCTCTCCTGATTTTAGTACTACTTGTTGACTGTCTCACAAAACAATGTTAAAACTATTTAGAAAAGAAAGTTTGTGGCCACATGGATATTAAAGAGGTAAATGTCTGCTTGGGAATTGCATTCAAGTGTCAGTTATCAGTGATACATTAACAACCTGGAGTCAGTTTTCACAGGGATTAACCCTAGAACATACCATGTTCCTATCTTTACTAATGTTCAGAATAAAGGAATTTGAATATGCAGTTCACCACATGTGCATATTAAATAGTTGTTTATGTTTGTAAGATAGAAATAAATTCCAAATGACATTGATAAAATGGGTAAATTTCCTATAAAATGAGATTTGAAATGGAGTTACAAGTAAAAACATGTACATTTAGAAACCAAAAACAAACAGTTCATATGCAAAATAAAGTATAAATGGCAGGTAAGCCTGGAGTACAAAAGAAAATGACTGGGAGCTAAGGGACTAGACTAGATATTACCATGAGGTGAATGATGTAGCAATATAATACCCTAAACCAGCAGTTCTCAACCAAGGACAATTTTGGCCCCCAGGAGACATTTAGCAATGTCTGGAGACATTTTTGATTGTCACTATTGGAAGGTTGCTTCTATCATCTAGTGGGTAAAGGTCAGGGATACTGCTAAACATCTTACACACAACAAAGAAATATCTGGTTCAAATAGTCAATAGTGCTGAGGCTGAGAAATCAAAAGCTTATGTGATACAGGAATGTATAAAATAAATTGTAATAGGCAGTTTCCCCTGAAACATATTTCATACCAAATCCTTATTAGAATATTGTGCCCCATTTAGGGCATTACCCTTTAAAAAGGGTATGCTGTGAATGACTGGAAATGACACTGTTTTGATTGCCCATGTCATCCTCCTCTACTTATGCAAGAAATATTATGCTATTACCCTGCCTCCCACCTATTTAGAAGTTCTGGAAATAATTCATGCCTTTTTTGAAGCCAAGTTCTGTGTCTTGGGTTAGCATCAAGAAAATTAAGATTCCTGGATTTAAGAAAAAAAAAAAAGCTTCACAAATACACTCTGATAAACAAGATAAAAAAGAAAACTGAATAAAGATTAAGTTGAATGCTCCAGAGAATTAAGTGAATTCTCAATTATGTTCTAAAAGAAATCTCTAAAAGCTAAAACACATAGAAAAATATCAAATATATGGAAAATACAAATACCATAAAACTCAAAATGAATGAGTCAAAAAGCTTACATTACCAACATCAAACTATCCCAATGTTCAACATGTTTTGATAAGATTCATTTTATAGTTAGAAATGTAGTAAAAATGAAGAATGAGTGATTCCGAAGCAA